>NC_056737.1:1923509429-1923761929 GCF_019279795.1 Protopterus annectens | reverse complement strand
GTAATATTGTTCATTTGTCTCTATTCATATGTATTTGTATGTCTGTTTGGGGCTTTTCCCCCTCGGGTCTCCACTGAAAAACGGTAATTCTTACCCAGCTGGACCAATCCGGTTAACAAATGCAAATAAATAAATAAATAAATATCTATTGATGTATTACTAAATATATATACAAAATCTCCCTGGCTTTTGTACCTAATTCCAGGATCATTGTCACATGCCCCTCCTCCCTTAATTCCTGCATGAGTGATAGAGCTGACCATTACAATATTTTGTAGTGGACAGTGGTCTCCTTACATAGCTCTCTTCTCATAACCCCAAGTCTTTTCTGTTACCTTCCTGTTTGGTTCCCAAGGTGCCCAGTTCAATCTGCTTTTGTCCTGATTTGCACTGTACTATTCCATCAAAATACTGTCTGGTTCAACTATTTGTCCATCTCATCCATTCTCGATTCTTAGTTATTTAGCTTTTGATTTGTTATTGATTTAATCTCATACAGCCCAACTTTTCTGTTTGACCTTTAATATGTTGACAAGGAAAAACCGTACTAAGTTTGGCCTTTTGTGTCTACCCATTCTTTGTCTGTCATTCTGCTTGTTACCTAACTGCCAGCTTTCCCTTTATGGACCTATATCCATTGTGCAGTATTTTGTGCTGCTGGCATTGGAGTAAAACAGTTTCTGTAGCCAGCAGTTTACTGCTGGTGTGCACTGGCTTTCCTTTTGTATGTCTGTGTTTATGTACATCACTTAGGACAGTTATTCAAATGGAGAACTTCAAGTTTGAACTGTTGGAATGAAGGAATACAGTCAAAAATCTCATTGTTGCTTTCACAGCTCACAGACACTTTCTAAACATGCAAGTTGCAGATTGTGACCAATAAAAGCCCCCAATGTACACTCTTGCTTAACTTCTGGGTCACAGTGTTAATAGCACAGATAATGTAGTTGCCAGTTGCAGAACTAAGTGTCTGATATTTCAAATGTTTAGCTAGCTGTATTATACCTTTCATTTACTCTGTTTTCTGAATGTTGAAGAGTGACATTTACATGTTTTGGATATTGAAAAGTATTAATTCAGATAAATGTGCATTAACTGGTTGTTTTGCACATGCAAATGTGGATTTCTCTTTTCTGGGTCCCAGGGTACTTTTGCATGGCGGGCAGTATATCTACATTTCCTATGGCAGTGTTCAGATACTTTGGAAACATATTGTTAAATAATGTTAGTGTGCTGATCCATGATGCTTTAAGTCCCCCTTTGCAGCAGTGTTCTGGGGGACTGGATATCCATTTTTAAACAAGTTGTGAATGTAAAATGCATTTGTTGCACTGTTGTGTCAAGTGGAATAGATGGGAGATGCACTTTTTAAATGCTAGTGAATTTAACTACCAGAGGCCACATGGTGTGTTTAAATGTAGAGGATTCAGTATAGTCTGGTTAAAGATCTTATGGAGTCTAATAAAATCTGCGGTATCTGTCATCCTGGCAAACCACATACGCTACCTGGTGTAAGAAGTGAAGAAATGTATTCATTTTCAGAATTTTAGGTTTTGAGAGCTACAGGAATACAATTTGCAATAGACAAATGATATAACTACAGATACTAGGAATTCTGTCATTGCAAGAAATTTAGCAAAAAGATGGAAGCTTTGGATGCAGAAACTTCATTCCACGTTGAAAATGGAATAGTCAAGCAGCCTGAGGAGGCATAGCGTGCTATACTTTTGCATATCACTGTAGTAGATTTATCAAAGATTTTAATAATTTTTATTTTCATAGGGAGGGAAAAGATATAATAAGCAGTAAGAGAAGTCTTGGAGTAATTGTGACTCTAAAAACAAATTGCCATTTATTCACCATTTGCTGTTTACAAAAGCTCAGGATCCCATAGACACTGTAGAATCTTGTTACTGAGGTAAAGAAACGAGCTAAAGGTTGTGAATTTGGTGAACTTTCTGGCTCAATATTAAAAAACTGCAAAGTTTGTGGTGCAAGTAATAAAATATAGGACATGCTTTTAAAAGAAGCTGGCCTGACCTTAATAAAAAGCTGCAGATCGTATGCACAGCAAGTTAAATAAGAAATACACAAATGCATCTGTGAACATGGATATTTGCAAGATAAAATGTGAGCCAAAGGAGAAAAGGTGACAGTGAGCAACTGTGAATGTATTGCAACAGTAATGAATATGAAAAAGATCCATGTAAGAATGTATAGCTATAGTAACCTTGAGTTAAAAATGTGCATTTGATATTGAAGCCTTCATGTACTGGGTATGCCCGCGAGTATGACAGAAGCGATGTGCTGTTTTAATCAATTTTGCAGAATCTATGATAGAACAATTTTGTAAATATGGCCAAAGGACAAAACATGTTTAAAAGAATTTGTTAGATGTGCTGTTTTATTTATTTTTTGTTTAAGCATCTTTATTAAATCATCACATTTGCAACTGTAAATTAGGTTTACATACATTAATAGAAAAGAAAATCTGTAATAAGTTTCTATTGTTTTCTTGCATTATTCATGTTTTCATTCACTTCAGTATTGCATAGGATGCTCAGTTCCTGTCTTCCTTTAAACTTGTAAGAATTGTTCTGCATGCATTGTTCCCACAAATTCCATTTATCTGTATAAAAACTGTTCCTTTGGTAACATTCAGAAACCTTCTTTACATTTGGCACAGTTTTTGTTTTCATTTTCTAGTAATTTGTTTTTGTCAGCCAGCAACATTAAATGTAGTAGTAGGGTATTACTGTTTCTAGGCATTTCAGATCCTATATATCCCACACCCAACATTTCTGTCAAAGTACTTTGCATGATTTTTTTTAATCTGCCAACTTGTTGCACTCCCAAAAAAACATGGCCTCAATTATCTCTTTCTTCTTAACACACTTGCAGTATTTGCTGTCTGATAAAAATCTTCTGAAGTCTACCCTGGATGTGAAAATACCCAGGCAAGCACTTTTCATAGCTCAGGGACTTTAGGCCGGTGGTCTTTTTGTTAGGGACCTTTAGAGTCTTGCTCATTGTTTGCTACAGTTAATGAGATGTACCTCAAAGAGACCGTTGTACTCAATAATTGCCCTGATAAATGCTGAGTATATAGGAGTGAGTACTTCTTTAGACCATGAGGATATTCCTTTGACAATTAGATTGGCTAAATAAAAGGATTTCTTGGCAGCTGTTGTCAG
Source organism: Protopterus annectens (assembly GCF_019279795.1). Lineage (NCBI taxonomy): Eukaryota > Metazoa > Chordata > Ceratodontiformes > Protopteridae > Protopterus > Protopterus annectens. The sequence continues at coordinate 1,923,758,735 of NC_056737.1, read as the reverse complement.
GTAATGGTTAAAAGAGAGTGAGCTATCAGACCACGTATCTAGATCCCTGCCAAATTATTTTATTTTGTAGTTGTGTGTTGACTGTACAGTATGATGAAGGGGAAGGTTGTCTACCAAAATTGATGCTACACTTCTTAGCATTTAGTTTGAGCCCATTTTTAATAGACCAAGAGTTTACTAGGAAGAGTTCATTAAGAAGAATTTGGGTGTCATACTGTGATCTAACATGAGCTTCCAGTTTGCAGTCATCTGCAAACTTTATCAACCAAAGGTTGTGGGTCTCTACTTTGAGATCAGAGAAGCAAATACCAAACAGATGGTTCCAGCACTGAACCCTAACAACACTTGTCACATCCACACTTACTGATGAGGCACCTGCAAATCGCTCTGTGAGGGCTGTCTCTTTCAGCTAGTTTGCTATCCATCTTACCACATACAGGATCTATTTTTAAAGCACTTCGATTTTGTGTGATGCCAGCATGGAGAACGGTGTTGAAGTCTTTCACCAGATCAAGATACATCACATGCACTGCATGGCCACCATCTACAGCCTCTGTAACCCTTTTGAAGAAGTTTGCCACTTTAAATAGACAGGATCTACCCTTCACAAAGCCAGACTGTTGTGTGTCGATTCAAACAAGAGACTTGAGATCACAGTTTGAGATTAGTTATAATATAACCCATGGTTTTGCAAAGGAAGCTTGTAGGGCTGATAGGGCTTCAACTACCCAGATCAGTTGCAAGGCCATTTTATACTCAGGCATCCTCACTGCAGTGTGCCACTCTTCAGGAATAAAACCGTTAACTAAACACATGTTAAACAGCTTGAGGAGTGTATCTGCAAGGGCATGTTTATAACACTATTATGCAACCAGTTATATGATATGTAATAATATACAGTCAAAAGGATTGTTGTATACCAGAACTCTGACAAACTAAGCACCTGCGTGTTTTTTAATCCAGTTAGTGTTATAAAATGTTTTATGGAGAATAACAAACCTTATTGAGAAGCTGTGTGATTTACTTAAATAGGACAGTCCCTGGCAGTATTGAATACATTGACTATGTCCTGTGGCAAAAAGAACTCCATGGACCGCCTGCAGTCCATTGTCCACTGCATAGCCCCCCCCCCCATTGTGCCCACTATTCCCCCCATCTTGGTCTTGTGATACTATTTTGCTTGCTTTTTCCTAGTTTCGCACACATTGTTGAACTCTTCAGATTTTTCCTGCATTTTTTTCAAAAAGTCCTAAATGGCCAAGATTACATAATAATAGATGAGGAAATAATCAAATGAAGTCTGTGGTCTCAATCCCCCCCCCCACCACCACCACCACCACCTGAAGCCATTGTGTTCTAGATGCTCTGAGTTGCATTTTAGAGGGGGTTTTGTTTTTTTTTTTTCCAAACCTTTTGAGCCAAAGATGACCTAAACACTAAACAAAAATTGTGGCTAAAGAAAGAAGTTCATTCTTCTTTTTCTTCCTGTATCCTTTCACCACTCCAAAATGGCCAAGACTGCAATACAATAACTATGGAGGAAATATAATTAAGCTGAGAGTCTGGAGGCTGCTTGGATTTCAGAAGGCATTAGATTGTAGATGATTTGAGGTGCATTTTAGAGCTCTTTCCCCATCTTTTTGTTACAGTTATGGCCTGGACAAAAATCACAACTTAATAAAGAAATCCAGTCTTATTTTTTCTTTTAAGGAAGAGATAAGTTGTGCCCAGGGCTTAATGATCAAAGCGGACAAAAAAGTAGTTCCAGATAAACTCATAAGGTAAATGCTTGCAAAGATACATGAACCATGTCTTAAAATTTTGTCTGTCTCCCCATCAAAAGAAAAAAAAAAAAGATAGCCACCTTTTGTGTATCTCTCTGTTATTAAATTGAGATGAAAATGAACAAGTAAATGGTCTCAGTCATACATTTCATGTTACCGGTGTTAAACATCATACAGCTTGCATGTTCATCCCAACCCTAAAAGATAGTTACCACCATCTATGTCTCCAACTCACAATCTGAATATAGTAATATATTTTAACTTGTTGATAACAGGTGAATATTCACAATGGTTGTTCGACACCTGATCGAAAGGACCCATTGCCATCACTTGTTTGGACTTTGTCAAAACATTGACTGAACAAATATTGACAAGTTCTGTGCATGCTCTGGGGATTACCCTGGAGCAGACTAAACCAGCATGAAGTATTTTTACAGAAGGCAAGACCTATGTGCCCCCCCACACCCCCTGCTAACTAAATATGCTAACTTGTCTTAAGTAAAAAAAAATAAAAAATATATAATTTTACAGAATTACTAAGTAATCAAAAGTAATCCAAGCAAGGCAAGGCCTTCTGTTTCCAGTCGAAAATCCTTTATTAAGTACACAGACAAGCAATCCAAGTATAACAAAAATAGAGCAATAGTTTCCTCTCAAGCTTTCTAAATGTATATATACTTTTTATCAGGCAAGGGAGTGGGAGTGGTTTATCAGGGAAGGGAGTGGTTTACTGTGCTGTAAAACAGTGTTGTTGGTACACATGTTAAATTCACATCCCTTCCCCATCAGTGTGACATTCGAACTGGTCCTGCCGTATTTAGTAGTGGTCATAATAATATAACCCTTATGTACTTTAAATAAAATTTATAATGATATGGTACCTCTTATTTCACCAGATTAGTAAGTAGATTATTAAGTTTGTGATTTTATCCAAGACGGTATACTACATGGTTGGAAATATATCAATCTTAGTCCATTTGGCAATCAAAAATATATTTATAAATATATACTTATACACTTTGCATGTAAAAAATAATTTGTAAAAATCGTATTCTATTTTCATAACCTATTAACATTGCCACATTATTTACATGATTAATTTTATTTTATTTTATTCTACCAGTTGGTTTTAAATACCATTTTAAATCAGCTGTAATTTAAATGTATATTTTGTTTCCATCATCATACAGTTTTTCTTATTATTTTTTTCTTTTTCTGGTTCTCTTTTTTTCCACTTTATTCAAATTGATGTGCAATAACAATACTAACTAATTATACAATTATATATATTTTTATAGATAGTTTTTAGGGTTCTTGTATACAGACCTGAAGAAGTCTAGGATGAAAGTTATCTTTAACATTAGGTTATGAAATTAGAATATGATTTTTACATGCAAAGTGTATATGTGCATATTTATTTATATTTTTTGATTGTCAAATGGAGTAAGGTTGATAATATTTCCAGCCATGTAGTATATTGTCTTGGATAAAATCACAAACTTAATAATCTGATTAAATAAGAGGAACCACATCATTATAATTTTTATTTGAGGTACATAAAGGTTATGATATGACAGCTACTAAGTAGTGCAGGACCAACTCGAATGTCACACTGATGGAGGAAGGGATGTGAATTTAACATGTGTAGCAATAACGCTTTGTTTTGCAGCACGATAAACCACTCCCTTGCCTGATGAAAAGTTTATATATATATTTAGAAAGTTTGTGAGGAAACTATTACTCTAGTTTTGTTTTACTTAGATCGCTTGGCTGTGTACATAATAAAGGATGTTTGACTGGAAACAGACTGCCAGCCTTGCTTGGATTATTTTTGAATAGTTGGTAATTCGGTACAATTATATATTTTTTATTATTTTTTTTTTTTCACTTAAATGAGTTTAAGTTCACTGCTTCTACTACTTTTGTCTGATCTGATTAATATACAGTGATTAACTAGATATATAGGGACTGAAAATCTTCCACACAGAGAAGTTTCTTACACTGTTTTGTTTTTGGACCCACTACACTTGTTTAGTGGGTTGTTTTGAGACTTCAGGGATACTAAGGAGATTACTTGTTCTTTTAAAATTAGAGAAATAATGACCACATTTTCCCAAGTCCCAAACAAGTTAGTGACTTCTGTGTACACGTCTAAGGTTTGACTGTGTGGAGAATTTAAGAAACATTGTCACTCTTCCCAGCCCCCACCATCCACATAAATGTACAAGCTTATAGCAACCTTCTGTAAACACTTCCGAGCAGGGACAGTTGTAGAACAGGTATGTCCGAGACAGAAGCCCTCAATAGGCCTGTGCCAAACTACACTTCTACATCATGTGTTCTGGATGCAGCTAGGCTCTAGATGTTCTGTGATGCACCTTATTTTTGAAAGATAATGACCTGCAGAGTATGACTCACTATAATTATGTTCTGAATTTTTGGAAAAGGCATGCAAGTTAAGCACCTTCCTTACATCAGAAAGGTGCTTAACAAGGTTTTATTAAGTACCTCTTACTTCAGTTAAGCTCTAGTTACACACTACAGCACTACCAGCAGTCAGCAGTCACCACAAAAGAGCATTAGGTAGCTGTTAAACACTACTTTTGAACCTTTTGTCTGAAGTCCAACTGAACTTCTCACAGCATGAGTTAAGTGTTTAACAACTGTCCCCCACTGTTCTGTGGTGTTTTTATTTTATGTGTGGCAGGGTAAATGTGTTACAGCAGTACTGTACTTTGCAATTTACACTATACACGTCTTTTGTCACAGATATGATTTTGTTATGGCAGTAGACAGCTAATAATGCTGCCCTTTTTATTCAGAAAGTACCCCTTTTGCTCCCTCCCCAAGCCTTCAGTATATTCCGGCACACCTGCTTCATCATTTCTTCCATCGAAGTCAGGGCCAGCACTTTTCTCACAACTCCGCAATAATGGTCCACAAAAGAACCTGCAATCTCAATATTACCCAATGGCTAATTACACAACTGCTTTCCACTTCTGCACTATTTCTGCTAAGGAAACTAAACTGTTATTAAAGAATATGAAACCCACCTCCACTTTTGTCACCCCCCCCCCCCGTCCATCCTACCTTATTGAGAAATGCTTATGACAAAGTAGCCAAATCTTTCTTGTATTTTAACCATTGTCTAACCATAGGAAGAATACGTGCAGACCTGGAATGACATCATTACCCCTCTAAGCAAAGTTCCCATACCAAAATCCTTAAGGAGTTTCAGCTCATCTCTATACTTTACCCGCTTGCAAAATTATTTGAGAAAAAAAAAGCTGCACAAATAACCTCATAAACCAATTAATAGGTATGGGTCTCTCTCAGCTAAGCAGCATGGATTCAGAAATGGCTTTACCATTACTACAGCCATTCTCTCAGTAACTGATAATATCTGTAACAACCTTAATGATGGCCTTCTTACTGCTGACACTTTGTGGACATGATCCAAGCTTTTGAAACTGTAAATTTTTAGCGACTTCTAAAAACATTTTAACTTTAACTTTAGTGATAACGTTCCCAGCTACCTCCACTGGCTTGAAAACCAAATATTACCAGAATTCGCTGACAACCAGTTCTTTAGCTTGAGAATCCCTAAAACTGGAATCCCTCAAGATTCCTTATTAGACTGTTTGCTGTTTACTTTATTCATCGGTGGTATTACTGAAAATATAGCAGAACTGGACTTCATATACTAATAAATTACTCCAAGCAAACAAATGTCACTCTACCCTTCTATCGAAACTTTAATACCCATTCTCTGGTTCATTTGTGTCTAGTAGGCTAATGACCAGTGGGACGTTTATAAGTCTAGCCATGCAACCCAAATATATCCCATAAGATGTTCTTCGTGTTTCACTGTTGCAGTCATTACATTTGGGTAATCTGCTTGCAGGTTGCCCTCAGTCGGCCTGATTAACAAAGTCTTGGGTCCTGCATCGGTTGCTGTCCCTTCTTCCATGACGTCAGGTCATCAGGGGTATAAAACATGCAGCCGACGCCATTACATCAGTCTTTCTTGCCAGGCAGTGCTCGAAGCAGAAGCATTTCGCAAGTGCCGGTCGGCCGACTCCTGAAGTTGTCATTTTTGAGTTTCAGAACTGAAGTTTTCGACTTAAAGCTAAGTACCCCATTGGGGAAACTTTTTCTTGTTCCTTACCAATGTCAGTAAAAGTTAATAATTGCATTACTTGTGGAAAGCAAATACCTCATAAAGATTTACATTCGTACTGTATTCCTTGCCTAGGCCCTGACCACGACATACCTTGCTGTCAGTTTTGTGCTTTATTTAATCAGCGCACTATCCGTCGTTGGTATATTTTTCCTCTAAATGTTTCGGCTCTCTGTTTAATTATCCAGAAATGTCATCGTTAGCCATCCGACTACCGAAAAAATGCAAAGATAAAGACAGATACAGGCCGCCGAGGTCCAAAACTGCCGATGCTTCTCCTAAGCCAGTCGCCAGTTTGCCGGTACTCAGTGAGGCGCTTTCGCAGCCCCTAATATTCGCTACTTCTGATTTGCAGGCCTCTACTGAGACCCATTTGGAGTCTGGTATGCCGCGAGATACTTCAACTATGGAACCCGCGGATGTCTCTACCTTGGATGGGTCCGGAGCCGCTGTGCAGGCACCGGCTTATGAGGGTGTATTCAGGCCTACGGACTTGCATATTAAATCGATGCCTCCTTCATTACTAAGGCCTAAATCTTGATCTGTGTCTAAAAAACCGACGCTCAGGCCACATGCTCAGGCCTCTATGCCTAAAAAACAAATTATACAAATGGCTGAAGATCTAATAACTCTAATCAGGTGTAGCCAACCCCCCCCCCCCCCCAGAGGCCTAGGGCTGAGCTTGATTATGAATCTTCTGATCAAGATTCTGTTTTTTTCTGACTCTCCTGATTACCTGGATTTGTCCTTGCCCACTTATGAGGATTCTGATGCAGAGGACTTTCCCTCTGCTTCCCCTCCTGAGGATTTTTTTTTTGGGGAAACCTTACATACTCTAAGGGAGCATTTTCACTGGGAAAGCCAGTAATTTTCTGATTCAAAAAAGAGGTTTAGGGATTTCCTTCTCCTACCTCAGCATAGGCCTTTGGCTATTCCTCCTGTACTAGACATTGTTGATTATTCTTTCTCTGAATCCAATTTGGCCCCTGATTCCCTGCCTCCTGTTCCCAGTAAACCTGACAGATACTACAGGGTCCCAGAGTCCCACAAGTTCCTTTTCAAAAATCCTATTGCAGATCCAGAGACTATTTCACAAGGGCCCAAGGGCATTAAGGCTTCCACTGCTAAAAATCCTACCCCTTCTGATAGAGACTCCAGGACGCTGGATAGATGGGGTAAAAAGGTTTATACTTCAGCAACCTTGACAATTAGAGCTTTAAAAACTGCCAATTTCATATGTTAAAATATCAGCAACATGTTATTGGACTGCTTAAACAGGAAATGATGTTGATTCCTGACTGTTTGGAAAATTGACTTACAGGATTTAATGCATTCTGCTGAACAAGTTGGAAAACATACTTTGCAATATGGTTTTGATTCTTTAGATGCCTCTTGCAGGGCTGCTGTTACTGGGTCTGTGCTTAGAAGGCATGCTTGGCTTAAGGAGCAATCTTTGCCTGATCATGTTAAAGCTAAATTGTTGGATGCTCCTTTAAATCAGGAGCGCCTGTTTGGCAACAAGGCTGAAGAAGTTCTTGAAAAGATGGAAGATAAAGCTAAACCTATGCAAACTGTTAAAGATGTTTTACAAGTTCAGCCTCCTAGATTTAGTAGGCACTGGCCCTCTAAGAATTGGTCCTTTCCAACAACATCCAGGTCTTCTCAAGCCAAACCCAGACGCAGCAAAAACCCCAGGTTTCAGTCCCAGGGGACTCTCAGTACTCAGCAGTGGGGGGCCTCCACTTCCAAGTCTGGGAATAACAAGACACCCCTCTATGGTAAACTGTCTCAATGACTTCCTTTTAAAATTTCCAAGCACTTATCTTCTGACTGCCCCTGTGGGGGGAAAGATTGCTCTTGATGCAAAGAACTGGGAACTCATTACCCAGGACAAATGGGTTTTAAATATAGTGTCCCAGGGATACAGATTTCACTTCCACACGTTACCAATGCCAAGTAGGTGGCCGGACCTACCCCCCCCCCCAAATCAGTGGGCAGAGGCTCAAAAACAAGTGCTTTCTCTTTTAAGCATGGGGGTTATTCAACTGGTACCAGAAGAGGAAAAGGGACACGATTTCTGCTCCAGACTTTTCCTGGTACCCAGAAAAGACAAATCATGGCATCCAGTCCTGGACTTGTCTACTCTAAACACCTTTCTGGAGATTCCAAAATTCAAGATGCTGACTCTTCACCAATTGCTTCCTATGCTAGGCAAAGACGCCTGGTTGGCAACACTAGATTTAAAAGAGGCATACTTTGCACATCCCAATCAGGGAATCTTGCAGAAGATACCTATGCTTCAAAGCAGGATACACGCACTATCAGTTCTCTGCACTGCCCTTTGGCTTATCTACTGCGCCCAGAGTATTCACAAAGTGCCTAGCTCCAGTTATTGCATTTTGCAGGCAAAGAAGTATTCAGATATACCCATACCTGGACAATTGTCTAATTCAGGCAGAAAGCCATGACATACTTTTGAATCATCTGGCATTTGTAAAAAGGGTTCTAACTTGTCTGGCGTACACCATAAACGAAAAGAAATCACAACTGGGTACCCTGTCAACAAATTACATTCCTGGGAGCAAGCTTGAATACAACTTTCTAGATGGCTTACCTCACGCCAGAAAAGCAAATTCATTTGACAACCTAATTCAAACAAGTGGCCACAAAAACCCTGCTATCTGCAAGACAAATAATGCAAGCCCTGGGGTTCATGGCCTTCTGCATTCTTCTAATTCCATATGCAAGACTGCATATGAGGAAATTACAGTGGTATCTAAAAAGCCTATGGAGTCAACATTCTCACAGCCTAGAAACGATGATTCCTATCATACCTTGCCTATGCCTAGAGTTCCTTTGGTGGGCAGAGACCTGCCACCAAAACAAGGGACTACCTTTCACACCACCCCCTGCTGTGCAAACCCTAACAGCAGATGCATCAGACAGTGCATGGGGGGGCTCACCTGGCAGAGAAGTGCATTCAGGGCAAATGGAACCCAAGTCAAATGCACCTGCATATCAATCAAAAAGAAATGTTAGCTGTACAGAATGCTCTGACAGCCTTCAAGGACTACATTCTTCCAGGACAACTAATGGTAAAGACGGACAACACCACTGTTATGTGGTACATAAACAAGCAGGGAGGTACACATTCTTACCCCCTCTGCAGACTAGCCATGGCATTGTGGAACACAGCCTTGAGCTACCAAGTGCACCTACAAGCTCAGTTCCTGCCAGGAAAATTAAATACACTGGCAGAGATGGACTAAGCAGAAACCGCATGGACCCACACGAGTGGAAACTGGAACCAAGGATTTTCAACATGTTGACAAGCGAATGGGGGAGCCCAGATATATAGCCACCAAATGTAGCTAGCAAGTACGACTGGTGTAAGGCAACTGCACATATTCAAAAGTAAAACAAAAAATACAGCCAGCACCTGAGGACTCCATACTGAAAAAATATATTTATTTCATCTTCCAGTTCCACATGCAGACCGGTTTCGGCAAAAAGCCTTCTTCAGTGGTAACTTCTCAATTTCAAAACTGCTTAATATAGTATCGGGAACAACAGTTATGACATCACTTCCCTAATTACTTCATTACAAAATCTAGATGCAAAATCAAACACAATACAAAACCAATAATATGTCTGTGTATGTTACATATATATATATATATATATATATACATATATATATAGGTTCATAGGTTCATAGGTTCATACTAGGCTATCTGCCCGAGGGCATTTACAAGCCTAGCCCATCGTTTTGTGGCTTAGGCCACCCCTTTAGTATGGGGAACTATACCCATTATTTTTCTGTGCCTCTGTCGAGCAGTGACACTGAGGTAATCCCTGGGTTATATCTGCGATCTCCCATCCATTGGTCAAGATTTCTCTTGAACAAGGCCGTGCTCTGCCTCACATGTACCGATTTTGTTCCACAGCATAGGGAGTCTTTGGGTGATGAATCTATCCTCCAGCACGTCCTATTAATAGCCGTGTCAGGGTTTAAGTCTCCCCTTGTGGCTCTGATGGATCTAGATTTTTGAGGTGAAGCATATTCATCAAATCTGGGTTTGACATGGCCTTGTATGTTAGGCAAAGGTCACCTCTGAGCAAGTGGCGACTGAATAGAGCTGGAGTTCTTTCAGTCGGGCAGCATAGGACAGATTTTGAGACCCTTTATCCTTTTGGTGAGGAACTTTTGTGGCCTCTCCAGCTGCTGCAAGTGTCGGGTCAGATACATTCGAATGGGGCATTGTACTCAATCATTGGTCTGATGAGTGATGAGTAAAGGGAGACTATGACCTCCGTTGATCTAGATGAGAATCCCTTCATGATATGGTGGGCAATGTAGAAGGTCTTCCTAACTACTTTAGCTACATGGGTGTCGAATGACAGACTACTATCAACCTGGGTCCCCAGGTCCCTGATAACTTCTTCTGTGCTCAGTGGATTGCCACCTATTTGGTAGCTAGGGGTAACCTTGTTTTTCCCGAAGGGTATGACTATGCATTTTTTGGCATTTAACTTTAGGCCGTGGCTCTGGCACCAGTTATCCGTTTCTGTGAGACCCTTCTGAAGGATATCTGTGTCAGATGTGTTTTCTACTATGGCTTGTCAAGCTAATGGGCCGGTATATATATACACATATATATATATATATACATATATACATATATATAACAATCATAAATACCAGTATAAATAAATTAAATATTATACTAGATTATTTATAAGTGGATTTACTTCATAACTTATCATTGAGCCCTGGATAAAATAAAGTTCCCAATTTAATAATCCATTTCCTTTCCTTACTAGTAAGTATGGAATGCCAACCTTGTTTAGATAGTCTATTGCCCTTGACCCAATCAATAATAAACATAAAACTAGCTGTTTTGTGTGACTGACAAAGTTTGTATAGTGCATTAGTTAGCTTTTTATTTCTAATTTCACTAAAATGTTCAGAAATACGACTTTAAAGTTGTCTGGAGGTTTGCTCCACATAAAAAGCAGAGCATTGACACATAACTAAATATACTACCCAGTCAGAACTACAATTACCAAAAAAATGAATATCAAATAATTGACCAGTATTCTTACTGCTAGAAGCTGTAGTTTTGACCATATATCTACAAAAACTGCAATGTCCACAAGGGTGAGAGCCCACCAACTTATCCCCATAATAGTAAGTTGGTTGAAATGGGAATGTTTTTGGAGGGTCCTTTTGTAATGGGCAAAATGAGAATTCAAAGTTTTACCCCTCCTAAAAGAAAATAAGCATCTATCCAACAAGTGGGGACTCAATTTTTCATTAGCTCTAAGGCTATTCCAATGTTTAACTGTATTTTGCGACAAATCAATATTGTTACCAAATGTGGTAACCAGCCTCATGGTCTGTGATTTCCCCCTTTTTTCTTATACTCTAATAGATCCAATCTATTACAGTTAGTAGCCCATTCACTGGCTCGATGTACATCCGGTGCCCTATAACCCCTCATTAGGAATCTATCCATAAGATCCTGCTTGGCCTCCAAATAATCACTGTCTGTAGAACATATTCTTCTCATTCTTAAAAGTTGGGATTTTGGAATATTATTGATTGTATGCCTGGGATGAAGACTAGATGCATATAATGAGTTGTTATACTGTGGGTACTTTCTGTAAACCGAACTGCTCAATGTATCATTTGGTTGTCATAAAATCTTGACATTCAGAAAATTGATTTCCTTGATCTCATAAGTAGCAGTAAATTCAATCCCCCACTGGTTTCCATTAATATATTCAAGAAACTCCAAAAGGTAATCAACACCCCCCACACCATACAAGCCAACAATCATCCAAGAAATACCTCCATATGTCTATTTCAGTAAGGAAAATGTTATGCATTTTGTCATAAATTATTTGATCTTCTGTATACCCCATAAATAGGTCTGCATATATGGGGGCAAATGAAGCCCCCATAGCTGTTTCCTGTTGTTGCCAATAACATTCTCCCTTAAAATAAATGACATTGTTTGTTAGGATATGTTCTGTCAAACAAATAAGGGTATTAAAACCCAGCAGATACAAATTGACTTTGTTAAGCCAATAATCCAGAGTTTATAATTCTGCCCAATGGGGGATACTAGTATAAAGGGATGAGCCAGTGAGGTTCCAATTGAGAATCTGAAATAATCTTTAGAAATTCTGTAGTATCCTTTATCCTTGCCCTAACATATGGTAATAACGGATGTAAATATTGAGTCAGAAGTACGGAGATGGGCTCAGTTAAGGACCCTCTCCCTGAAACAATAGGCCTACCCAGAGGCGGACTCAAATTTTTATGAATTTTGAGCAAAAGATAAAGGTACTGTTGGGCCGGATCACTGACCAAGAGCTGCTGTTTAATCTGTGCACTGATAATACCCTCCTCTACTGCTAACTCTAAAAATCCATCAATTTCCTTTTTAAATTCTGGTGTGGGGTTAGTTGGCATTTTCCTATAGTACTGAGGGTCGGACAAATGTCCATTTCCCTCATTCCAATAATAACTGGCATCCATAATTACCACCGCCCCACCTTTATCTGCCGGAAGGATGACAATATCAGTGCTGGCATATAAATCCTTAAGAGCCTGTTGTTCCCCCTTTGAAAGGTTATGTCGAAACCTTTGAGATAAATTATAGTTGAAATGTAGATCCTTCAAAACAGCTTCCTGAAAAATAGCTACATGGCTTATTCATTGGTGGCGTAAATTTAGATTTGTAAAAATGAAATTCAGTAGAACTAGAAGAAGACTCAGTTGTACCAAAAAACAATTTTAAATTTAACTTTCTACAAAAAGCAATCAAGTCCGACACAAAAACATGTTCTTCCGCAAAAAAGCTAGGTACAAATCCCAAACCTTTATTAAGTAAGGACTGTTCATCTTTAGATAAAACATACTTAGAGATGTTATCTATGTTATAGGTGTTGGTTACTACTTCATTATTGATTGTAACAGATTATCTAGAGTTACTACTTTTGTGTTTGCGCCCCCCCCCCTCTGTCTTTTACCCCTAACCTGAGTCCATACTTTCTTGGGGTCTGGAGACTCACTCACAAATGTGCCCTCTGTGTCAGTCATAGAAGATTCTTCCCCCGAGGTACTAAAACCTTGTGTAGATTTTTTAAGTATGGAACGAGGCATTTTCTTTCTAATGTTGGGCCTGTTCATATTACTCTCTTTAAATCCAACACCCCTCTGTGACTCAAAGGGCCTGCCCCTCTCATAGTCATCCATATCTCTATGGAAATTACGCAGCTTCCTTTCTTTGATAATATTCTCAAAACTGAGAAGATCCCTGGATAATTTTCCCAAGTTCTCCGCAAAAGGTGGGCTTCCCTCAAATTGTTTCATATTCTCGCATATTCCTTTAACTTCCTGAATGTTCTGTTCAATAGTCCTTTAATAGTAGGATATTAAAATATCAACAAATGTCATAGTGGCCCTTTGTTGAGCTTTATTCCAATCATCCATCAATATATCATCTGGTTTTCCAACCAAAGGCTGCGTTCTAACCCTTAGGCACGTGGTGTAATACCTTTACATTTGTATGCCTTAAATAATTTTAGGTGCCATATGTTGGTTCTCAAGATTTTCATCTCCTTACTCAACTTTTAAAAGAGCAAGTTACAGCCGTCTACTGGATCTCCAGATTGTTCCTGTGGGACTCCTTCCACACTAGTCCCAATACCAAAAATTTTTATATCATCTTGATTGGCACAAAGCCCCTGTAAAATATTTTGGAGGTCCATAACCATAAGCCGCTAACTTGCACAATTTATACACCAAAATTATGGTCGGAGGTTAAAATCAGTGTGACCATGTTTTATTTAGAAGATGGAAATTCCACTATCCAATCATTCAGCCCTTGGGAAAACACCCATTAAACTAACCTCAAGAACCTATCAGCCTTAATAATGAACCATTACTGTAGAGAGAGGCAGGTCCCCAGAGCCCACAAGTGGGAAATATATGAACTAAGGGTACAAAATAATCTACTATCTTAAACTCAAAAATGTATTTATGTATTTTTTCTGTTTGCTCAATAGAATATTCTCATGAGCACAACATACACAAAAGTAACCAAAAACCTCCATTCTCAAAGGATCTATACATAATAATACAAAAAAAAATGTAGATTATTACAATCACTGTTGTGCTAACAATTCCATACTAAAACCACCTTATGATGAAAAAGGGCAAAAAAGTCCCCAAAAATATAAATCCTTCTAATCTCCTGACTATATATTATGTCAGAAATATGAAATAATAGACCCCAGTCATAGGTATTACTCCATCTATATCCCAAATGAACAAATACAACCACTAACCTGCTTGGTTAAAAGCAAAATCAGCAACAGCATATCTCAGTGGAGTGGTTGTATATATAATATGATAAATCCTATACTTGGGAAATCAGGTGTCGATAGGTCCTAAATTATGTGTATATATATATATATATATATATATATATATATATATATATATATATATATATATATATAAACATCACACAATAAATCATTCTACCTATACTAATACTCATATCGCAGTATTGTAACAAAACAACACAAAATGTAGTAATAAACATATGTCATTGTTCTTAATGAGCTTATAGCTTACTATGTGGAAAATGTTATAACCAACAGTGTCATTAGAACACATAAACCCTTTAAAATCAAGGTAATATTGATTAAAAAAATACTTTGTACAGAAAGAGTTTTTTGTCCCAACATAGAATCTAAGAAGAGTAATTGTTCAAAAAAGTCCATTAAATCATGCAATGGCGTTCTTGTTGTGACCAAAACCAGTTGATTAGATCCAAACACATTTCACATAGAGATAAATGTCTCTGTATTTCTTTAAACTTGGTGAAAAACACTTCTTTATAGCCTCGATGTTGTAACAAAAAGCCCCCATTTAAATAAAAGGAGCCTTTAGGTACACATAAATGAAAATGTCTCTATATTGTGCTGGCCTTTGTATAAACGCCTTCTTATCACCTCCGTATTGTGCAGGGACAGACTCCAATGTCTATTCAACAACCATGTAGCTTCAGGATTGTATCAACAGAACCCAGATATAGACCTGTTTGCCACCCCCCAGAACTACCAATTGGACAAATTTTGCACAAGGACTCCCCACAAACAAGCCTGGAAAGTGGATGCTCTGTCCTTCAGCAGGAAAAAACTATCTGTCTATGCCTTCCTCCCACTGCCTCTGCTTTCCAAAGTACTACTAAAAGTTAAACAGGACAAACCAAGGATGATTTTGATTGCTCCAGACTGGCCGCGCCAACACTGGTGCCCCCTCCTGCGCAGTGCGTCACTGTTATCTCCATGGCACCTGCCTCAGTCACCTTCCCTGCTGTCTCAGCAGGAGAACCAGATTCTGCACCCTCAGCTTCCAACACTGAACCTTGCAGCCTGGCTAATTACTTACTCTCCCTTACCATCCCTCAGCAAACCTGTGATGGATGTCATCTTAGGGGCAAGGAGGCCTAG
Source organism: Protopterus annectens (assembly GCF_019279795.1). Taxonomy (NCBI): domain Eukaryota; kingdom Metazoa; phylum Chordata; order Ceratodontiformes; family Protopteridae; genus Protopterus; species Protopterus annectens. The sequence goes on along the minus strand of NC_056737.1, from coordinate 1,923,743,237 downwards.
TATTAGAAAATCTTATGCTGAAAAATGGAAAAGATTCTGTGCCTGCAACCAGTCCCAAGGGATGAGCACAGCAGCGCCCAATTTACATCAGATTCTACAATACGTAACTGAGATGCTTCACAAGGGCCTGTCTTTTTTCCTCCATTAAAATCCACGCCTCAGCCATTTCATCTCATTATAATACAGAACCTCCCCTCTTCTCTCATCCACTGCTCAAGCAGTACCTCAGAGGGGCCAAATATTTTAGTCCACCCAGGAGAGCTCCAACCCCAGCCTTGGACCTTAACTTTGTATTGGAGAAGCTCACTCTACCTCCGTTCGAGCCAGCTACTACTGCAGACTTAAAATTTATTTCTTGGAAAACAGCTTGCCTTTTAGCAATCACTTCAGCTAGAAGGGTATCTGAATTACAGGGCTTACGGCAGTCGAGCCTTTCATCATCTTTCATGCGGATAGGGTGTCACTCAGAACCAATCCATCCTTCATGCCCAAGGTGGTATCCGGTATGGCTCTTAATCAGTCCTTTCATTTGCCAACCTTCTTTCCCAATCCACAGAACAAAGGGTAATGGATTTTGCATTCCTTGGATATGCACAGAGAACTTAGATTCTACTTGGACAGGACTGATCCTCAAAGAAAATCTGAACAACTGCTGGTAGCATTTGCTGCAGTGTCAGAGGGAAAGGCCATTTCAAAACAAACCATTTCTAAATGGATAAGCCATTGCATTCATTTCTGCTATAAGCACCATGGAAAACCTATCCCCTAGGGGATCAGACCTCACTCCACCAGGGCTGCATCTACTTCTACAGACTTTCTCAGAAGCATTCCTACTAGGGATATCCTAGAAGCTGTTACCTGAAGTTCTGTACATACTTTCACCAAACATTATCATTTGCCTATTTTCTCTAAATCCAGAGCTGACTTTGCCACTGCAATCTTGCAGGGCCTTATAGCTGGCCCTAATGCTATCTAAACTCCTCCTCCCAAACATAGCTTTGGGAATCTACCCAAATGTAATGACCGCAACAGTGAAACACGAAGAACATAGTACAGTTGTGTACACTTACCATAAATGTAGATGTTCGAGTGTATTCACTGTTGCAGTCCTAGTTTACTCTCCCTTCTACCCCCTAACTTATTTTGGCTATACCTCTACTTTCCTTTACTATGCTTAAAAGCATTTTTGGTGTATTTGCTTTTTTGTTGGAGGTATACCTTTGTGTTTTTATGTTTAATTGCTCCCCATTTGGGGGGCACCTGACATCTGGGGCAAGAAAAACTGATGTAATAGTGTCGGCTGCATGTTTTATACTCCTGACGACCTGACGTCATGCAAGAAGGGAAAGCAACCGACGCAGGACCCAAGACTGTGTTAATCAGGCTGACTGAGGGCAACCTGCAAGCAGATTACCCAAATGTAATGACTGCAACAGTGAATGCACTCGAACATCTATATTTATGGTAAGTGCACACAACTGTACTTTATTGTGCCTTCCAGGTTATTTTAAGGGCTGTTAAGGTCTGGTTTAATGGGTGCCTCTTTCCATCAAAGACGTAGGTGTCAGACCAGGAATTAATTTCCAATTCCACATCCACTGGTCCAGGTTGCACTTAAATAGGGTTCGAGAAGGGTTCTGCTTCTGGATGTGGAAGCCTATTCCAGAGAATGAGGATTCTCTGAGATGCATACCTATTTCTTCAACATGTCCTGCTTAAGTCACAAAAAAAAAATGTAAATCTTTGGATCTAGTAGTTCTTGTTTTCTGGATATGAAAAAGGTCCATCAGAGCAGGATCCTAGGATGCCTTGTATGCCAAGCATAAATTGCCTCTCAGCAGTCAGTAGGAAATGAGTATAGAGAGAGTGTGAGCTTTGAGGCAATCTGCATATGACATTGCTTTTACACCCTGTATTCTTTTTTTTGAGGAGCCTCTATGGCCATTCCATGTGTTGCATGTGCCTGGTCAGATAGATACTAAAGTGAGCGTTGGCCCTCATCAGACCCATCATTGAGTTTGAGTACAGTGGCATGATGACTTTCCTGGACCTAGATGCCATGCCCTTAATTGAAAGTCGGGGGACATGGGATGATTTTCTTACTACCTTAGACATATGTTGGTTGAAAGTCAGGTCACTACACGAGTCCCCAAATCCCTGACTACTGTCCGTTTATGGGTGTTCTATCAATAAAGTAGTTTCTCTGGGTGGTCAACTTCCCAAAAAGTAGCCGACTCTAAATCCAGCTCCAGACAAGTGGAGTACCTCTGAGTTCAGTCCTGGGACTGCTTTTGTTTGGCATCTACTTCTTTGAAGTACAGGCCAACACTAAGGGACTCTAGCTAACAAAGATCGCAGATGACTGCAAATTGGGAGCCATTATTGAATCCCCAAGTTATGTGGATATTCTACAAAAGGGCCTTACAGAAACAGATGCTTGATGCCAGAGCCATAAACTTAAGCTTAATGCCAAGTTATGTATAGTTATCCCCTTTGGGGAAAAACCATGTACCCATGAATTACCACATAGGTGGCAGTATACTAAACACCAAAATTCTGATGAGTGACTTAGGGACACAGATGGACAGTGGTCCCACCTTCGATAACCACATCACCACAACAGTCAGGAAATTCTATGTGGCACACCTTATCACTAAGGGCTTTTCATCCAGGAAAAAAGGAGGTCATTGTCCCACTGTACTCATCCCTCATTAGACCCATTATAGAGTACAGTGCCCCATTTGGTATGTACCTCACAAGACATCTGCAACAGCTGGAAAGGTCGCAGAAATACCTCACTAAAAGAATCACAGGCCTAAACCAGATGCCCTATGCTGACCGTCTAAAAAAAACCTCCAGCTATACTGTGTGGGATGTCGTCTACTCAGAGGCGATCTCTGCTTAACATACAAGGCCATGTCAAACCCTGAGCTGTTGGACATGCTCCACTTAAAGAAATCCCAATTTCTCAGACGCATGCTCCAGGGATCTAAACCTTGTCATCACAATGAACAAAACATGCTGGAGGGATAGGTTCCTGACCCAGAGACTCCCCATACTCTGGAATAGACTGCCCATACATGTCAAGCAGAGCGCTTCCTTGGCCCTCTTCAAAAGGAAACTTGAAGATTGGATGGGAGATAGGAAATTCACCCCAGGGATCACGTCAGTCGCCCTGCTAGACACAGGTCCAGGGAAGTAAATATTGTGGGAAGAACTATCCAGGGAATTATTATGGCTAGGCTTGTATAGGCCCTAGGGCTGATGGTCTAGTACCAACCTATGAACCTGTTATGCATTTCTTGGCATTGAGTTTTAAATTATGCCTTTTGCACTAGTCATGTGTCTGTATTAGATCTTTCCTGTAAGATGCTACTGTCTTGGGGGGTTTCTGTGATTGCTTCTAGCTTGCAGTCATCTGCACACTGGTAAAACAGTGGCCATTGGCATTGGCCTTGACTTCCAAAAAAAGTGATGCCAAAGAGGAGCAGACCTTGCACACAGTCTTGAAGGACACCAGTGGTGATTGGCCTCTTTGAGGTTGTTTCTCAAATCCTAACTCCCTGGGTCCTGTCTGTAAGCCAGCTGGCTATCCAATGAATTCATAGGGGTTATGCAGGCATACATATTTCCATGAGTTTCTTTACAATGCCCAAGTGAGGTATTGCATCAAATGCCTTAGCTAGGTCATGGGTAGGCAGGATGCAGTATTTTGCCCTTATCCTTTGCTTTGGTGACCTTCTCAAAGAAGTGTACTAGGTTCAGTAGGCATGAACTACCTTTGACGAAACCAAACTTGGTTGGGTCCAGTGTCTGATGGTCTCCTATGTCATTGTTAATCATTTCCATGATGATTATTTCAATGGCTTTGCATATGAAACTAGTCAGACTAATGGGTCTGTAGTTCCTCAGATTCATTGATGGCCCACCTTTGTGCAACAGGATGACTGTTGCAGTCCTGCATTCATGTGGCATGAAGCCTCTGCAGAAGCTATGGTTGAATAGTGACTCCAGTGGCACTGAAAGATTATATTTTAAGCTGTTTAGGAAGCATCCTGGGATATTATTGGGACCCTGCGAAGCTGTATTCTTGGCCCTTAGCACATCTAAGATGACCTTCCTACTGATAGTTGGAGGATTTGTTGAACAGTATTTCCTGGGGGTGGGGAAAAGTTGGAGCTGAATTTGTCAGCCAGAATATTTGCTATATCTCTTGATTCCATGAAAGCGGTTCCATTTATCAACATTTCAGCACACTTGTTATGTGCTTCATTTAAACTCAGAGTTTGCTAAAGAAGATCTTCTGGTTGTCCTCAGCCTGGGATGCAATCTTTACCTCAAAATTTGTATTGCTCAACTTAATTAGTCCTCTTAGTTGTCTGTTCAGTTTGATGAGAGAGTTTTTAGTATTTTTTTTTTTTTTGTGTTACACTTACTAAGTTTAGTTATGACATTTTCTTTTGCTGGACAACCTGTTTAAATTTGTCCATCAGGGTGGTTTGTTAGTTTAGGGCTTACTACTTGTAGGCACAGCAGTCTCTATGCAATCATTGACATGGTTGTACAGACCTTATGTGAATAATCCCACATAGGCTGCTGTGTTATCTGGGTTTGCAATGACTTGAAATTTTGACAGATTATCACTTAAAAGGTAACTTGCCTTAAAATAGTTTCTAACTGTTGCAGGGTTTGCTGGGGTTCCAGAACTGATTCTTATTTCAAAAGAAATTCCTTTATGGTCTGAACTTACCAGAGATGGCATAACACTGGTGGAGGTGCAGATTTCTCCCATATTTATGAGTACCTGGTCCAATATGTTTGTACCTCTAGTAGGTGTATACATTAACTAGTCTAGGAATATCTGAACCTGCACATTTGGGGTTGTGAGGGATTCCTAGTTTTTAGAGGGATAAAGTTCCCATGAGCTTAGTTTTTGTTGAATGGTGTTTGTCTCCAGCAAGTCCAAGTATGAGCTATGGGTTACATGGGGCATAGAGGGTGACCTATACCTTGTACTCACCATCCACTCATCTTATTGTACTTGGTGATTGTAAGTAGCAGAAAATAAAATTGTCAGATTTTTTTACTTAATCCAGGGAGTAACATTGTAATCTGCTAAAGAGCTAAATTGGTTACATATTACTCAAAGGTCTGAGTAGCAACTAAAAATCTTACTATGCAAAATTCCAAAAGGAGTGTATTGCCTCTCCTCTAAAAAGAAAAACCCAAAACCCCAATTGGGAAGCAATCCTACTCCTTGAATACCCCGGACAACGTGATTTCTCTTAACTGCACCCCTTTCAAAACAGTGATTGGAGAAGCCTTCTCCAGATCTGGCCACATTCTCTGGAATAGTCTCCCTGCAGAAATTAGTTGTCAAGATAACTTGAATAGTTTAAGAACACTCTCTCTCTCCAATGAAGTAGCCTGTACATGTTTTAGATATAACTGGTAATGGAACAAATGGATAACTGAAAAACTGTGCATCACTTATCCACCTCTAATCTTGTTTAACATTTCAGCTAGCTCTGCTTGCTCTGTTAAACATTTACTATTTATCCACCTCTCATTCATCCATTTAATACAACTTGTAGCTGTCTGTGTTTATACAAAGCTGTATGTATGTATGTTAATTTGTTTTATTCTCTCAACTGTAAGTGCATTTATACTTGACTAATAATTCTCTTGGTACGCATTTCTGAAAACATGTATTCTAAATTGTATTCAAATGTTCTAAGTATACTACATGTACTTATGTAAAATGTAATTATAAACTTATCTATTTTGTATTAAATGGTTTCAACTGTTAAGTAAGCTGTAAAACTCTAACATCTGTTTTTGCCTTTGTGACTGGTTCATAGCTGAAAAGGTTTTCTCGGACAGTCGAACTATTCAGTTAACAAATAGCATACAAATAAACATTCTTATGGCGGTGGCCCTGGATCTAAAACCTGATAAAGAAAATGTCAGAGCAGTTGTGCAAATGTAAAACCTAGAAGACACGCAGGCGTTATAGAGATTTCTAGGAATTATGCAGTATCTTCTAGACTTTGTAGCAAATAAGTCTGAGATAACTACCCTGAAGAAGGCTGTAAACATGAGAAATAGCCTGGAAGTGGATCAATAAAAAGAAAATGGATTTGAAGTGCTTAATAAACTAGTCCAGACATGCTGCAGTGTTTAAAAAAAAAATGATGTTAGTAAGCCAGTTTTTTTTGCAAGTAAATGCTATTCCGAATGGGTATAGGAACTGTGATCTTAAAAGAAAATGAATTTATTTGCATATGGGTCAAGACCATGTACAAATGCCCAAAAGAAATATGTTTGCAAATGAAAATGATATCTTAGCAGTAGTGTATAGATACGAGACATTTTATAATGATGTCTGAGGTAAATAAATAAGTAAAAACAGATCACACAACCTTAATGAAGTATATTCAGAAAGATATTATTTAAGGCACCTCTGAGGTTGCACAGTAAATATGTTTAGTGTGTATTTGCCAGAGAAGCAGGAAGAATTGTTAGAATAACTGGAAATTATTTGAGAATTTCACAAATACCAGAAGTAAAAGTACTCCAGAGATGTACTGACAGTGACTTAGAAATGCCAGATGGTGATACAGTGAGAGGCTGGCTTTAGCAAATATTCCCAGTAAGGAAAGAAATTCAGTCGCCTTATTCCTTCAAGGAAGAAATTCTGTCCAGGGCTTTGGTATTCAAAGCTAGCAAAATATTTTCTCCCAATCAACAGAGTAAATGCTTGAGAGGATATGTGAATCCTACCTGGAAGTAGCAAAGTGCAAAGGAAGAGCAAGAGATGTAATGTACTTGCCAGGAACGAGAAGAAGAAAAAAAATTCCAAGATCTGTTATGTAAAGGGCATGCAGTAACATTCCAAATGAAAAGATGCTAGTATATTTAGTACATGGTCATCTATGGAGCAGTAGCCATATATTTCATCTGTGTAGATTATTATTCTGAGCAGTCGTAGCAAGGGTGGAACAAAGTGGTGGCTCCTTTGGGCGCAAGCTGCAAGAGGGTGCAGTCAGCTCTCTAGATGAGGTGCTGGTTAATTCCTGCAAGCAGTATCCGCAATCACTTACGCAGCTGCAGTCATGAATCCCTTATATGGCAGTCAGTCCTTGTGTAGAACTATAGCAGTGAGCCAACAGAATTATTTGCTGAAGTTTAGCAAAACAGTTTAGCAAAAGGCTTTTATATTACTATACAATAGTTCTTCGTGCAACCTGAAAAAGATCTTTATTTTTTCCTTATACTGCACAGACTGTACTTTACTACAGTTCAGTACAGATGTGAGACATTCTGTACACTTTTTAGTCCTCAAATCCAAGAGGACTTTTTCTTGATACTTGAACTTTTTTTGATGTTCTCCATCAATCTACGGGGGAGGTGGCAAAGAATGCTTTTCCACAGGGGTACGAACCATCCTACCTAGAACTGATTCCAGTTACCTGGAATAGTCAGACTAACAGACACAGCAAATATGATTACTGCATTAGTCTGTATTCTTGAGGCAGGAATACCTAATTATGTCAATGACTCATGATATGCAAGTCAGAAATTTAGATGATTTGTGCAAGGGTGAAATTTCAGACACAACTTCCAGTCCACATTGCCTGCAATGAAATGGGCATATAGAGAGCTGTCCAAACAGTGAACAATCTCATTTGAAAGAGCAGTAATAGTCTATAACAATTGTCAAATTGCAGTTTTAAAATAGGAAAATAGTTCATGCAGGGATTCTATATGTAACCTGCTTAGTTGTTAATGGGCAAAAGATTGACTTTAGTTATTTCACCTGCATTAGTTATAACTGAAAATCAATACAAAATAAAGGAAATGCTGAAAAAAAATTGACAGGGATGAAAATATTTCTTTAATAAAATAATACCAGATTTGCATCTTGAGAAAATGTTCAGCCTGAAGTTGAAGTATTTGGTAAAGCCACTGAACCGTGAGCATGTGTTTGTGTGGTAGCTAGAAGGCTATATAGGAGAAATGAGGCATTTACTTAGGACAAATGCACAGAACCTCAAAGAAGAGTGGCCAGAACTATCACAAGAAAACAAAAATTTGAGAACTGATGGTCTGGCAGTTTAGTGCAAGCTGTTAAGGCTAGGAGGGAATTGTCCATGGTTTGATTCTGTCAGACTAAATTTGCCTGCTGTATGACTCAAGCATGCCACTTCAGGCAGTGTTGTGGGGCAGTGGAAATTCTCCTGAATCCCATGCCTAGTAAGTACCTGTGAGCCTACAAGATTTTTAGAAAGCAACTCTTAAAGTTCTCTCCAAGGAAAGCTACAGGGGCAGCAAGAACTCTCTCTGTGTAATTTCTCCAAGTCTTCTGGATTTCTAATACAATGACCAGAAGAGACCCTATTCCTAAGTTAAAGTATGATAAAAGTTCATGAAATTTAGTATTGTTTCAATGTTTGTTAGCCAAAAGTGCCCTTCACAGCACCTGCAATGTGCCCAAAATTGATTCCCCTGGAATTCATACGGAGTTACATATATCGGTAACATATCTAAATATGACTGTAAATTCTTTGAGTCGTTGCTACCATTGGAACTGTCTGGGTATCTTCCTTCCACATTGTCCTCATTTCTGCCTGGAGGTCCTGGTGTTTTATGGCATTGTCTCTCTCTGTAAGACACTGTCAGTAATCAATGCTACTTTTGACTTTTTTTTTAATGGATTACTATATTTGACTTTCTTACTGTCCTGAAAAGATCAAATGTTTGAGAAAATAGTATCGTCAAATGCTGTGTATGTAAACGACCGCTAAGAAGAAAAACAGATGTATAGAAAATTTAAGAAACATTCACATTACTAAAGACTGATTTGCATTTATTAGTGTCTTCTGAATGTGTACAGATCTTATTTCTTGTATAAAGTCCTTACTTTGCTTAGAATAATGTTAAGGTTAATTTGAAAAGATAAGTGTAATGTGATCCACGCTAACTCATGCAATATCTAAAATGATAGAGGGATGTATAGGCAAAATGAGGGATGTATTATACAAGATATTTAGCTTTAATTGACAATGTAACTACTGGAAATTGCATTTTGTGGTATATATCTTTATTTCTTTAGTTTTATTTTACATTTTGTTAGCTGGGCATCCCTCATTTTGCAGCCATGACCCAGATCATAAAGACAATATACATACAGTAACAAACAATGAGATACATTGGTATACATTCATAACATACAGCTAACATTAATGACATTTAAAATCATACTTTTGATGCATACATATCTGAGCTCAGTCAGTTTTTATACAGTTACTTTTGCTAGTATTTGATCTTGTTGACCGTCTATATAGTAAAAGTAACAATTTGTAATTTTCTAAATTAATTTCAGAATGCTCAGTTACACTGACTCGTGAGTAATGCTTACTACAAACACATCATGAACAATCAGGTATTCCATCTATTGCCATTATCAAGTAATTATCCTTTAAAAATGCAGCTGTATCTGAACTGAAATGTTAGCATATAAAGTCTCCTGGAGGCCAACCTGAATCTTTCAAATATCTGCATTCATTTTCTTCTGTTAAGTAGCTTTCCACTTCTCTCTCGGTCTTTTTCCCCCTCCCAGCAGTCAACCATTAGCTGCCTCCAGCTTCTCTTCTCATTCACAGAGTCTGCAGGACCTTCCATGCCCTCCCCTGAGCTAAATCTGATTGATGTTTGAGGCCAGTGAGATGCTGGCAGTGTGATGCTGTGTCAGTGTCCTCTACCATGGAGGGTGCCCTGTCCCCCCACCATCATTTGGCAGCCCTGCAAGCTCTGCAGTTAAGTGCGTACATGCTTCTCTGCCAGTGTACAACTTTAATACCAAAAGGAATACCGCTTGCAGCATGGACCTCACCAGGTTTCTGATACTGCAATTGCAGCAAGCCTAAGCTGCCCCCCTAGGTAGGCAGGCCAATATCAGCTGCTCAGTCTCATCCTCCCCTGACCATGCCCTAGTCAAACATGGGTTGTCTGGGCAGACAAAGTGATTTATCCCCCTGTGTAACATCTCTTTAAGTCTTGTAGTTTGCTATTCAATTTGAATTTTTCCTGTAGCTTGTTTCAGCAGACTAGGGGTAATTTTTGCATAGGCAGAGACTTCAGTTTAATTAATGACATGTTCGCTAGTTGCACCCAGAGCATCTGTGCCATTTGCTAGTCGCACCCAGAGCATCTGTGCCATTTGCTAGTCGTACCCAGAGCATCTGTGCCATTTGCTAGTTGCATCCACATCTCTCAGTATGCTCTACAAATTTCTTTTCTTTCATATGTTCACAGGTTTGTTGAACAAGCTTATGCCATACAGGCCATGAAAGGAGCTTGATGCTTTGGATCCTATGTAGTAGCCCATTGCCTCCTTGAACGTATGAATATCTCAGTTGAGTTTAATTGATGAGTTGTTTAGTAGGTGTGCGCATTTTTTGATCTGTAAGCTGTCCAAGTTTCACAGTACAGTTGATATTCATTTTATTGAGGTTGACCGTCCTCTTATGTTCAAGTCACCAAGGGAGTATTCTACTAAATGTTTTTCAAATAGTAAATGATCCTTTAATACTCTGTATGTCAGGCACAAGACTTCTCTAACCAGTCAGAAAGGTACTGCAAGAATCTATGTATCTCTTCCATAGGTTCATAGGTAGGTACTAGGCTATTGGCCCTAGGGCCTATATAAGCCTAGCCAAAAAGGGTAACCTGGCTTTCGCCACCCAGAAAAATTATTTTCCTGTGCCCCTGTCGAGCAGAGCCACAGAGGTGATCCCCAGGGTGAATTTCCTATTTCCCATCCAATCATCAAGATTTTTCTTTAAGAGTGCTAATGAGGAGCTTTGTTTGATATAGATAGTAGCTTGTTCCAGAGTATGGGAAGTCTCTGGGACAGGAATCTGTCCCTCCAGCATGTTCTGTTTATTGTAGTGACAAGGTTTAGGTCCCTAGAGCGTGTAGCTCGGAGGGATTGGGATTTCTTTAAGTGGGAGTAAAGCTGGAGTTTTTTGAGACTGTCTGCGTAGGGCATTTGTTTGAGGCCGGTAATCCTCTTTGTGAGGTATTTTTGTAGCCTTTCCAGTTGTAGATATCTTGTGAGGTGCATACCAAAAGGGGCGTTGTACTCTATAATGGGTCTAATGAGTGATGAGTAGAGGGGAACAATGACCTCTCTTTTTTTCCTGGATGAGAAACCTTTTGTGATGAGGTGTGCCATGTAGAAGGATTTTCATACTGTGGCGATGTGATTATCAAAGGAGAGACTACTGTCCACCTGTGTTCCAAGGTCTCGTATCACACTTTTGGAGTTAAGTAGACTAGCTCATGGGTACAGAGATTTCATCAAAGGGAATGACAGTGCACTTTTTGGCGTTGAGCTTGAGGCCATCCATGAGGCTCTTTTGTAGGAAGTCCACATCATTAGGAGTTTAGATTATGGCTCCTAGTTTGCAGCCATCTGCAAACTTCGTTAGCCAAAGACCTTCTGTGTTAGTCTGTACTTCAGAAAAGTAGACACTAAGCAGGAGAGGACCCAGGACTGACCCTGTGGTACTCATTGTCACTGGTCTGAAGTTGGATTTGGAGTATGCTACTTTCACAGTGTGGGCCAGTTGGCAACCCATCTTGTGACAGGGATTTTTACCTAGTTTAGTGAGTTTATCTAGATTTCCAGAGTAAGGGATGGTGTCAAAAGCCTTGGCGAGATCTAGATAGGCTGTGTGAACCACCTTACCCTCGTCTACGGCTTTGGTGACTGCTTCAAAGAAGTCTGTAAGGTTTAGGAGACACGATTGGCCTTTTACAAACCCGAACTGGGTGGGGTCCAGAGTTTGGAGATCACCAATGTCTTTGTGTACAAGATCCATGATGATATGTTCCATGGCTTGCAGACCAGGTTCGTTAGGCTAATGGGTCGGTAGTACCCGGGGTCCGTGGTAGCTCCCCCTTTGTGGAGTGGGATAACCATCACTGTGCACCATTCAGTGGGCACAAAGTCTGAGGTGAGGCTTTGATTGAACGTGGTGCTTAGGTGGGGTGCCAGTTCATTCTGCAATTTGTGTAGAACGCAGCCTGGGATGTTGTCAGGTCCCATGGATGCTGTGTTCTTGGCTTTGGAGAGTGTGGTTTTTACCTGTGCAGCCGTGATTACAGGAACTTTGCATTCTTCCGGTATAGAGATGGGCCCTTTAAGGGCTGAGAGGGGGGTAAAGTTAGCACTGAACCTATCTGGCAGGATGTTGGCAATATCAGTTGGTTCTGTATATTTAGTGCCATTGTGCTGTAACTCAGAACAGATCTAAATGTTGCCATTGAGATTCTTGACATAGCTATAGAATGTTTTGTGGTTGTCTATAGAATCCGTGGCGATTTTGTTTTCATAACTAGCTTTCGAGGATTTTATGAGGGATCTCAGCTTCTTACTGAGGCTGACCAAGGGAGTTCCTCCAGTCATGGAATGTTACTCTTTTTTTTGCAACAGTTTCTTTCTTCTGTTGTCGAGTTTGTTTATGGCAGGGGATCACCAGATTGGCTTCCTTTTTTGGAGGATAGCATCTTGGTTTGTTAGGGATAGTACGATCCATGCACTTGTGTAAGTGCTTATAAAGTGCATTTGTGTAAGATTCAGCAGTCGTACCTCTATTGTCCGTCTGCATGGGTGCCGTGAAGTTTGCCACTTCTGTCTTAAACGTGAAGTTGGCTTTGGAGAAATTTTTTTACAGTGGTTTCCCTAATGGGGGGTGGGATGTGGATGTCTAGGGTGTTTAGCATGTGGTTGTATCTGACCAACAAGGGAACTGCCCTCTGGTGTGGAACACCGGTTGCCCATGTTGGTAATGACCAGGTTTAGGATATTGCTGCCCCTGGTGGGGGTGTCGATAAGTTGATCCAAGGCATTGGAATTTATGAATTCCAGAAAATGTTGAGCAAAAGAGTTGGTACATGAGTAGTTTTCCCAGTTAATGGTGGGGTAGTTGAAATCGCCCATTATTAGGGTGTTGGGTTGTACCCTAATATTTTCCAGTGTATCAAGAAATGAGGATTGGGAATCCTCGGGCATGATGGGTTATCTGTAGCAAGTTACAATTTGGATTGTGGACTTGCCCAGAGTTAATTGCACTTGGATAATCTCAGATGCATTATGCTGAACAACTAGCCTGGAGGTATGGATATCCTTCATGAATATGGACATGCCTCCACCTTTAGTGTTTCGGTCCATGTTAGGTGGCTGAAAGGTGTGGTATGAATTATAGCCTTGTAATGCCTCTTATGAATGCATTTTGAGGTTTAGACTTCTAGCATTACCCTCAGATTTTGCTTGCTTGTATGTGTTAAGGTGGTGAATTTGTCATTTGAACCTTGCCTAAAAAAGGCACTATAAGGGTGGCAAGAGCCTTAGCCAGTGTCCAGAATCCCTAGGCCGACACTCTGGCCATCTCTGGCAAAGCATCATGGTTTGTCGATCATGTCATCCCAGGCAGACAGATATTAGATCCCCTTAGAATGACACCAGAAGCTTAGCCAATTGTTGAAGTCAGTCATTTTGTCCTTGTACTGTGGTATCATTCTGGGTGATGGCAGGATGCTACTCAGGGCTAGGGTCATACCTGCCTGGGCTACAAGATCGGAGAGCTCCTCTGTCTCTTTTCATGTAGTCCACGGAAGTACGTCTCGGGTCATTCACACCAACATGGATAATGACATCATCGTATTTGTACTTGTTGTGGAGTGACCTGAGTGCGTGCGTTGTGTCGGATCATGGCACCTGACAGGCAGCTTACAGTAACTTTCAACTTGTTTATGACTGGAGTGTTGGGTACGTTGTTATGCCTTATGGGCTGTGGTTGAGTGGCACACTGAGTTTGTGGGCTATGTGTCATTTGGGTTGTGTTGGGGGGGTGGAGGTTGCTTGTGTTTCTGCTTTGGAGGTCTCTGTTGCTTAAGCAGATTATTATTGAGACCCTCAGCGAATGTAGGTTTGTTTCATGTTTCTGTGTGTTTGTTTTGGTGGTGTGGGTTTTGAGGGACTATGTAATGAGTGTGGTGTGGTGCAAGTGTTTACCTTCTCCACTTGACTGTCTAGGTGCACTAGGTGGCACGTGTGTAGGTCAGTATAATAAATTGTAGTCTATATTTGGTGTGATAAGAGCTTTGTACAAGAGGCCATCAGTATTGTGTAGGCGTAAGGTCACTAGAATATGCATGTAGAGATCTGAGTGTTGTACACACCTGCTTATTATAGTTATTTTTTATGCAACTGAACTAGATCACAGGCACCCCTTTTCAGTCAAGATTTTTTTATTTTTTACAGAATAAAAGTAAGCAAGTATGCACTATGTACACCCCAGGAAAAGTTTTAAAGAATTAAAAGTGAAGATGAAAAGCAGCAATTTGGCCAGCCTTAACATAATTTTAGTTGGGAAAGGCAACAATACTGTTCACCGCAAAATCAGGAAAAAAACAATGTTCTGTGCAACAAAAAATACAGTCCTACAAAGGAGAAAAATAAAAGTAAAAGGGGGTATAAAACAACATTTATGTAACAAAGCCAATTTGGTTGCATTCACTTGTCTTCTAAATAAGAATCTTGAGTTGACTGGCGCATGGCATGTACCCCTTAGCAAAATACTTAACTTCCCTTTTCTCATGGGCCACATCTTAAATAGGAGTATCTAACCTCACTAAGGCTGCTTGATAACCAGTATGAAGCAAAGGGATGGCACAGTGGTTAGTATTGCTGTGTCACTGTACTCTGTGCCCAGGTGTCCTCCCATATGTCCACATGAGTTTTTGCCAGACCATCCAGATTTTTCCACCTCTAAAACCTATGGCAGAGGTGATTTGTTCCTCAAGCAAATTCCATGTACATATGCTTTCCTTTGTGCATGTGTGTGTGTCCATGTTCTGCAGTAGACTGATATCCTGCCCAGGATTAGCTTTTCTGCCCTGCACCCACTAAGTACTGTGATGGACACCAGCTCCCCAAAAATCTGAGTGAAATAGAGTGGGTGTCAGTGAATTATTGAATGAGTGACTTGAAAACAGTGAATATTTGGTAGTTAGCACAGTGGATTAAAGCCATGAGCTGCTTCCTGTAGCTCAGAGCTTGATTCCATCAACCCCACTTTGGCTGCCATGTGATTATGAGCGAGTTAGTTAACTAGACACAACTGTGCAGTAATAGTAAAACTGTCCTAGGCTTATCCGTGGGTTCATAGACCACATGTTTAGTAAGTAGGTATGAATTTATAAAGATGATGGTAATCATTTTGTTACCCTTTTCCTCCCTATACCTCCCAAACATTAGACCCTTATTCATATTATTTGATGTTTTTTGCCTGTCAAACACCCAAACAGCATCATCATACACCTTCTCTGTGTAATACAGGTAACAGCCGTCAGATCTTATCACCAAGGTAGCAATAAGGTAGATTAACTTATGTAACCTAGCTCTTATCCTCCGTGGAAAATGGCAGAGGCAGCTACAGAGTGAGTCAGTTGACAAGCCCACGTCACTGCCCTTGTGATGCTGGAGTTTCTCTGCTGCGACTTACAACCTCTGCTGAGTGTCTTTACAGCAGGTGTCATTACTGGATATCCATACTCCTAGGAATGACAGGCTGATGACAACCTGTTGCTCCCATCCTCACTGATCATGTCCTCCATGATCTGGGTTGCAGTGAATCCTAAGTCATGTGGGTCTCCTTGTCAGAACTTCACCCCATACCCCAGAGAGCTGATACACCTGTTTCTAATTGGTGCATGCTCACCTCCAGCCATTAATACATGAAATGGATACTAAGGGGAAGTTGTAATTACAAGGCACATGCATACAGATTTGCTGCCTTTTCTCCCTGCACAGCAGAACTGATGTGCATAATTTTTCCTGACTCGAATCAGTGGTGTCATTAGTAAATGTATTCTGTTTCTAACCATTTATGGGTTTTGACCAGGTGGGTCAGGATGGCAATGCATTTCTTGACCTGTTGTTGAAGCATTGCTGTCCACATATTTTCAGATTATTTTGTATCTGTGTCATGGCCTATGGACCGTTGATTGCTGGTCACTGAGTTATTTTAAAAAGTATGCTGAAAATCATTTAGTACTTCCATTCTATCCCCGTGTTAACAAAGAAATAGAGAGAGCTTCAGATGACTGGGATCTAGGTCTGGAACATTATGTATCCATCCATCCATCCAGTAGGAAGAAAGCTTACATCTTATCCTTACACAAAGGCGGTAATAATTCAGACATCTCAAATTTCCACCCTATAGCCATTTTATCTCCTATTTCTAAAATAATGGAAAAATGTATTCAAATTCAACTTATGGATTACCTATCCCAAAACCAACTTCTTTCCACATCTCAGCATGGCTTCCGCCCTGGCCATAGTACTACAACTGCTCTCCTATCCTTCCTAGACACTGTTAACCACAGCCGCAGTGATTGTAAACTTGTCTCTGCACTCTTTCTTGATCTTTTGAAGGCTTTCGACACCATCTTCCATCCTCTCCTCCTTTCCAAGCTCTCACACCTAGGCTTGTCCACACCCTTCCTTAACTGGTTTACCAGTTACCTCACAGACGGACAACAATACACCAAATGGTTGCACTCTCCTTTTCTCATTACTTCCACCGGAGTTCCCCAAGAATCCATCTTAGGCCACCTCCTGTTCAGTATTTTTATTAATGACTTTCACTCCACTCTCACTCGTGCATCTGCAGTTCAATACGCAGACGATTCTACTATTATCTGCTCTGGTAACTCTGAAACCGAACTTCTGACCATCACCCCGAATGCTTTCTCCATTACCGAAACCTGGATGACAAATAATCACCTTGCCCTCAATCCAAGTAAAGCAAAACTCTTGCTCTTTACACCCCAAAAAAAAGTACCTATTAATAAATCTGAATTCATCATTTTCTTCTCCAACAAGACTGCCTTGAAGGTAGTTTCCCATACCAAGTTACTTGGCATAACCTTAGATGACAACTTAACCTGTGACCAACGCATCCAAAACACTTTGAGTTCCTTGGCTTAATTTGCCTACTGCATGATTCTGACCAAATAACTAAACCAGACAGTGTTCTCAGGCTGAGTCTGAAAAAGGTCCATCTGCATCAGTTATCTACCCTAGTTAACTTTCTATGTGTTACACTTTATAGTTTATAGTGTCACAAAATGATTAGTTTATAACTTGGCATGCCACTGGAGAATTCAAACCATTTTCAAAGAGTAAACTTGTCATGCACATGCTGTATGTCACATTTAAAATGGACCCAACAGCCACAGTTTTTTGGGGGTGGTTCTTAAGGACAGAACGTCAGTGTAAGACTAACAGTCAATCATGTAGAAATAAAAGGATTTGGCAGGGAAAACTGAAAGAGAGTAAAATTTGGAAAGGTAGGAAATAAATTCACTTTTCTTTTTCCACCCTTCTGTACTGGCTTAGTGTCCGTAGCTATGGAAAGTATGAGCCCAAAGAGGTAAGCAGATGGCTTGTGCTGATCAACTCCTTGGTTTTAACATTTTAACATGTTGCATCAAAAGGATGTCAGAGTGTATAAGCATCAGCAAGGGTAGGAGGGATTTTTACATTCAGTATTACTGTCAGTGTATTACTGGAACAGAGCTTTAGCCAAAGTTATGTGCGGTTTGTTACTCAACCCCCCACCAACACACACACCCACACTCATCACAGACTTAAGTAGCTATAAACTTCTGATTTGTTTCCAAACACTTGTCATTATTTTAAGACCAACCTGACCTTCCTTTTTGTGGTATATATATCCTAAATGCAACAGTAGAAGTGTTGCACATCTGCTGAAGTTGTTATACCTGAAAACCTTTTAATGGGATATTTAGGAATATAATTAGCTTGCATTACCTTGGATGTAGTCACAACCTGCGGTGGTGGTGCTGTGGCAGCGTTGTCGCCTCACAGTAAGATGCTGTCCGGTTCGATTCTCAGCTGGAGCGTCTTCTGCGTGGAGACCTGCGTGAATGGGCGTACCTTCGTTGAAGGTTGTGCGTCAGGCCTGGCAAGCCGGTATGTAAAAATCAACTGCCAATCATTAGCGGACCGGAGTTCTGCTGTGGCGACCCCTAACTGGGAAAAGTCGAAAGACACAAACAAACCTTGGATGTAGTCACCTTTTGCTGGTTTACTTGTACCATTGTAGTTTGTTTAAAACTAAGAGGTGGCATCCTTTGTGATGGGTAAAATATTGCTTCTCCTTGAAAATTTATTTGCACACTCTGGTTCACGGGGTGTATCTGGCTGCACCAGGGTTTAGAATGGTCTCATCTTTTTCCTTAATGAGAACAAGCCACTGCATTAGATACCCCCAATCTCTTTGTGAGACATTCCAGCTATATGGCTTGGAGATTCTGTATCATCACCAGCAGCATTGTGGCATTCAGTCCTGCAGGGTTTCCTCTTCCATGGGCAATTTGAGTGGCAGCACTTCCCTTACTGACCTCTAACTTCATAGGGTGACATAGGCTCTGCAGTGCTTTGTTTTTCTGGAAATCTTGTAGTTTAGAAAATATAATCCTTTTGCAGTGTTAATTTATGAAGTCTTCACAATATTGTCAAAATTCACATATGTTTCATAAGCAGTACACAGCAAACCAGTGCAGTGTTTAATTTGTTATGTCACCATCGAATCTGAACTAAATGTCATCCGTGTAGCCCAGTTATGACTCTTCTTCTGGCTTTTCCCGGTTAGGGGTTGCCACAGCGGATCACCTGTCCATTCATGATTGGCAGCACTACAAAATCCTTCCTTTGCAGCTTCATATATTCCATCACTGACTTTCACAAGCCTTGTACTGTATGGGATTTCAGCAAGAAGTGGATGATGTGCCAGATTTTCTGGCAGTGTAACTGAAAGAGTTTAGATTATGAGCTGTTAATGAATTTCTTTTTCTAGTCTGTAATCTGATTCCTTTAATTCAGCTTACAAACTGTGGGGTTTTAACAAGTCACTTAATTAGGTAGTGCTGTATGCAAAAAGCGACACTTGTGCCTAGTGGGTTTACCTGTTTAACAAGTGAATTGAGTTATTTTATTTGTTTCCTAATGAACAGCATAGATGATATTCAGTTGCATACTTTGCCATGATGTTCATCGTGCATACAGCTGCAGTCATAACAGATGGGTTCTCCTGCCGTCAGGTGGGTCCTCGGTCGGCCGAATTCCAAAGTCTAGGTCCGGCGTCGGTTGTTGTTGCTTTCTTTCCTGACGTCAGTGCGACAGGGGTATACAAGACACAGCCGACACCATTTTCTTCAGTCTTTTTTGCCGCGCGGTGCCCGAAGCAGAAGCAGTTGGCAAGTGCCGGTCGGCCAGCTCCTGAAATTACGAAAATTTGGAAACCGAAGTCGTCTTTAAAGCTAAGTACCCCGTTGGGGAAACTTTTCTTGCCTCAGACTGATGTCAGACAAAGTTAACAATTGTATTTCTTGTGGGAAGCAAATACCGCATAAGGATTTCCATTCCCTCTGTATACCTTGTTTAGGCCCAGACCACGACGTCTCGGGCTGTCGCTTTTGTGCTACTTTCAATAAACGCACTATTAAGCATCGGGCGGAGTTCGCCCAGCACTTTTTTGGTAAAGCTTTTAATTATAAAATGTCGTCGGAGACTCCAACTACTGTTTTGTCCAAAAAACGCAAGGACAAAGACCGACACGCGAGGTCCGCAGTCTCCACCGACACCACGCCAAAACCAGCTACACGTGGTCCGGTTCTCAGCGAGGCGCCTACGCAGCCCCTGACTACCGACGACACTTCTCTGGCAGTGTCTTCTGTAACCGAGACCGCAGGATCCTCGGCCCATACCCTGACTACAGCTACCGAAGCCACTGTGAGTGTTGAGCCTCTTAATGTGGACAGGTCCACTTCGACCCATGGTGCCTTCAGACCTTCTTCTTCCTTTTCCATAAAGGCCTTTACTAAGTCTAAATCAGCCATGCATTCCAAGAGACCTGTTGCACAGGGTCCATCTCCAGGCCCCATGCCTAAAAAGCAGATGCTGAAAATGGCTGAGGATTTAATTACTCTTATCAGGGGTTCCCATCCCCCTCCGGACAAGAGACCCAGAGTGGAGGAAGATTCTCCCTCTTCTGACCAGGGCTCCATTATTTCAGAACATTCTGATGAAGAGGAACACTCGTACTCCCCTTTTGAAGATTCTGATGCAGAGCAGTCCATTCCTTCTGTATCCCCCCCCAGAGGATTTTTCTTTCGGGGAAACCTTGCATACCTTGAGGGAACACTTCCATTGGGAAGGCCAAGATTTTTCAGATTCCAAGAAAACGCTTAGGGAATTTCTTTTGCTACCTCAGCACAGACCTCTGGCAATACCTCCTGTCTTGGACATACTTGATGATGTTTCCTCGGTGACTTGCCTTAATCCGGATTCCCTGCCTCCTGCCCCAGTCAAGCCTGATAGGTACTACAGAGTTCCTAACTCACACCAATTTCTTTACAAAAGCCATAATGCTGACCCTGAAACCATTTCTCAAGGCCCCAAGGGAATGAAGGCCTCTACTGCTAAGAATCCATTACCTTCCGAGAGAGAGTCTAATCCTTAGAAAGGTGGGGAATAAAGGTATATACCTCGGCCACCCTAGCCATGAGGGCCTTAAATTGTCAGTTCCATATGCTTAAATATCAGCAGTTTCTGTTATCACAATTAAGGAATAAAATGTCACAACCTGAACAACCAGATTTGAAGGAGTTGCAGGATATGATGCATAGTGCAGAACAAGTGGGTAAACACACCTTACAATGTGGCTATGATGCTCTAGAGGCCTCAAGTAGAGCTGCTGTTACAGGATCAGTCATTCGTAGACATGCCTGGCTTAGGGAACAAGCCTTGCCTGATCATGTTAAAGCTAAACTACTAGATGCTCCTTTACAAAAGGATGTATTATTTGGTACTAATGCTGAGGAGATACTACGGAAAATGGAAGAAAAAGCTAAATCTATGCAAACTGTCAAAGCTTTTCTACAGGTACAACCACCACGTTTTAGCAGAAATTGGCCTTCAAAAAACTGGTCCTTTCCAGCCACGGACAAGCCCCAAAGAGGTAGATACAGGCGCACAAGGGGCAAAGGACAATCTCAAGGAACATATAGAGGCAGACAATGGCAATCTCCAGCACCAAGAGGTGGCGAAGACAGTGCACAACAATACAGGGAACAAACCCAATGACTTTCCCTTTGCATGCCAAGCAAGGCTCAGGTGGCAGCACCCTTGGGAGGAAAGCTGGCATTATTTTCAAAAAATTGGCATATTGTCACAAAAGACAAATGGATCCTGGACATTATAAACAGAGGCTACAGATTTCATTTTCACTCTCTTCCAAAAATGAGAGGCATGCCGAACCTGCCACACAATCAAAGGGCAGAGGCTCAAATACAAATTTCAAAGCTCATGGACATGAAAGCTATTCAAGAGGTACCTACTCACGAACAAGGTCAAGGTTTTTATTCCAGACTATTCCTGGTACCAAGGAAGGGAACTGATTGGAGACCCATTTTGGACTTATCCATCCTAAACACATTTCTACTGTACCAAAATTCAAGATGCTCACCTTACAGCAGCTTCTTCCCATGCTGGGCAAGGAGTCTTGGCTGGTAACATTGGACCTCAAGGAGGCATACCTGCATGTCCCAATCAGACAAAGCTGCAGAAGATACCTCAGATTTCTTGCAGGTTCAATCCACTATCAATTCTCTGCATTGCCCTTTGGCTTATCTACTGCCCAGAGTATTCACGAAATGCCTGGCATCAGTAATTGCCTACTGCAGACTTCAAGGGATACAAATTTACCCTTATTTGGACGATTGCCTGATCCAAGCGGACAGCAAACACATACTTCTGGAACATCTGGCTTATGTAACACGGTTATTGAATTCTCTGGGATACACAGTCAACAAAGAGAAATCCAGGCTAACACCATCTCAGAAAATAATTTTCCTGGGTGCCAACTTGGACACAAACACCCAGATGGCTTATCTTACGCCAGAAAAACAGGGGCAACTAACTCAGTACTTCAAGATGCTAGCAAATTGTACCAGGCTAACTGCAAGGAAAATCCTGCAGGCTCTGGGCTTCATGGCATCTTGCATTCTTCTAATCCCATGTGCAAAGTTGCATATGAGGAAACTTCAATGGTACCTAAAAAAACTATGGTCTCAACACAGCCACAGTTTGGAAACAATAATACCACTAATTCCATGTTTGCAAAAGGAATTTCTATGGTGGGCCCAAGCATGCCAAACAAACACAGGTCTACCATTCTGCAAGCCTCAAGCAAATCAAGTCATCACAACAGACGCCTCAGACTACGCACATGACAGACAGGTGCATTCAGGGCAAATGGTCCCAAAAGGAAAAGCACCTTCACATCAATCAAAAGGAAATGCTAGCAGTGATAAATGCAATTACAGCTTTCAAGGACCTCCTGCATCCAGGGCAATTATTGATAAGAACAGACAACACCACAGTAATGTGGTACATAAACAAACAAGGAGGAACACATTCATACCCCCTGTGCAGGCTGGCCATGTCACTTTGGAACATGGCTCTGGAATGGCAAATCGAGCTTCAAGCACAGTACCTGCCAGGTTTGGAAAACACGCTGGCAGACAATCTAAGCAGAAATATGACAGACCCGCACGAATGGAAGTTGCATCCTCAAGTGTTTACAAAGATAATCCAAGCGTGGGGAAGGCCAGACACAGATCTCTTTGCCTCCCACAAGAATCATCAATTGACAAAATTCTGCTCAAGGACATTTCATCCAAAGGCCTGGAGAGTGGACGCCCTTTCTTTCAGTTGGGCAGCACGGACAGTTTACGCCTTCCCACCTTTGCCTCTACTGCCCAAGGTGCTCTTGAAAGCAAGAGCAGACAGACCAAAGATGATACTGATTGCTCCAGACTGGCCAAGACAACACTGGTACCCACTCCTGAGGAGCCTAACACATTCTCCTCCCTGGACCCTATCTCTAATGCCTCTTCTCCTGACTCAGCACAGCTACAAAACTCTTCACAGTTAGCTGAAAACACTCAATCTGGCTGCATGGAAAATTCCTTAACACCACAACAGACCCTACTCTCCAAGGAGGTGCAGGATGTCATTTTGGAGGCCAGAAGGCCATCTACTAGAAAAGCTTACTCCGCAAAATGGAAACGGTTTTGCGCTTGGAATGAGAAAAAGGGCCAGGATCCTAGAAAACTGAATTTGCCTCAGATATTACAGTATCTAGCTGAGCTGTTGAACAGTGGACTTTCATTTTCCTCCATCAAAATCCATGCCTCAGCCATTTCTGCAGAATACAACACTGATCCACCCTTATTATCTCGCCCACTCTTAAGACAGTTCCTCAGAGGGGCTAAGAATATAAGACCTCCAAGGAAACAACCAATACCAGCCTGGGATCTTAATTACATTCTAGAAAAATTAACATTGCCTCCCTTTGAACCAGCTGCCTCAACAGATTTGCAATATTTGTCCTGGAAAACAGCTTTCCTTCTGGCTATTACCTCAGCTCGTAGGGTCTTGGAACTACAAGCCCTCATGGCTGTGCAGCCCTTTCTCGTCTTCCATCAGGACAGGGTTTCCCTACGAACCAACCCGTCATTTATGCCTAAGGTAGTATCCAGGGTAGCTTTAAATCAGGCCATACACTTACCTACCTTTTACCCCAATCCTCAAAACAAAGGGGAAAGGCTGCTACATTCCTTAGACATCCATAGACAGCTACGTTACTATTTGGACAGAACAAAGCCTTTCAGGAAATCAGAACAACTCTTTGTGTCCTATGCTGTAGGAGCTCAAGGGAAGCCAATTTCCAAACAGACAATTTCAAAATGGATAGGCCACTGCATACGGTTTTGTTA
The DNA here is from genome assembly GCF_019279795.1 of Protopterus annectens. Classification (NCBI taxonomy): domain Eukaryota; kingdom Metazoa; phylum Chordata; order Ceratodontiformes; family Protopteridae; genus Protopterus; species Protopterus annectens. The sequence continues at coordinate 1,923,719,297 of NC_056737.1, read as the reverse complement.
CTCCTTTCATGGTAAATCTGTACCTGCAGGCATCAGATCCCACTCCACAAGGGCCACAGCTACCTCTGCAGCCTTCCTTAGAGGAGTCCCTACCAAAGATATTTTGGAGGCAGCCACTTGGAGTTCTGTGCATACCTTCACTAAACACTACCACCTACCTTTATACTCCAAAACTAGAACAGGCTTTGCCACTGCTGTGTTGCAGGGCATTCTGGCTCCTCCCAGTTCCACCTAGTGCCTACCACCCTGTGCGTAGCTTTGGGATTCTACCCATCTGTTATGACTGCAGCTGTATGCACGATGAACATAGTACAGTTTTGTACCTACCATAAATGTAGATGTTCGAGTGCTGATACAGCTGCAGTCCAGGTTTCCCTCCCTCCTTCCCCTCTGGGTACAGACCCAGTGGCTAACTCCTCATCTTACAACCTGATTGGGTTATCCTTCTATGGTGTATTTGCTTGCAACTACTGATTTTTGATTATATTGCATTGCATGATTATATATAATATATGTATATATATATATATATATATATATATATATATATATATATATATATATATATATAGCCTTCCTTCTGGGGGCACCTGACATCTGGGGCAAGAAAGACTGAAGAAAATGGCGTCGGCTGTGTCTTATATACCCCTGTCGCACTGACGTCAGGAAAGAAAGCAACAACAACCGACGCCGGACCTAGACTTTGGAATTTGGCCGACCGAGGACCCGCCTGATGGCAGGAGAACCCATCTGTTATGACTGCAGCTGTATCAGCACTCGAACATCTACATTTATGGTAGGTACAAAACTGTACTTTTTGTGAAGTCTGGGATCCTTCAGTAGTATACCCAGTATATGCTGTGGATTCCTACACCTAGTCAGTTTTGAGACTTCAGCATACGTGTTCCTGATTTATGTACTTTTCACTATGTGCAGAAGCATTCTGAAATGTTTGGACGAATGCATGTGTAGTAAAACGTAATTCATGCTATGAAGGGTTTTCGTTATTTGCTTCATTTTCTTTCTGTGCTATTTTGTGTGTTCACCTCCCATGCTACCTCTAATACTGTTGTGTCTTCTGATGTCACCCATGATTATAACATTCTGAACAGTAAATTCTGCTTCCCCAAATCCTACAAATATACCCGAGTAACATTAGTAACTTTAAGAAACATTGCATGCCATTCCCATTACTGTACTGCTGGCTGCATGTGGATAACAGGATGGCCCTAAAAAATGAGCTTATAATAATTAGTCTTAAATGATGTTTAAGGCACTCCTTTCTAGAGCTTTTTTGTCATTTTTTGTCCCATATACTTCCCTTCAGCTCTAGTCTTAGGATCACTAACCTACATGTGCTTGGACATAAGGTTTCATGGCACAAGTACAGGAACATATTCTAGTTTAATTAGGTAATTTGTACTTTTGCTACTAAAGTTAGTCTTAGTTTTGATGCTGCATTTCGTGGTTCTCAATTAGGTCAAAGACTTAGGGAATCCAGCATGAAGTGAGTTAACTGTTAGGACACTGTGACTCAGACCATCTGTCAGACATTACTGGAAGGACTCATCCTTGTCTGGCATTTGTTACAGAGGCTCAAAGCATAACAGAAGTGTTAGGCAGTTTTGTTCCCTCAATTTGCCACTGTATTTTTTTCCTTTGACATTTTTTGTTCAATGTTACTTTTGAAGCTGTTCTAATTAACAGTGACTTTTTTCTTTATTTGCGTCATCATTTTCATCATGTCTTAACATTTTCTATACTTCAGTAACATAACAAAATGTCCCTAAGTTTGCATTCATGCTGTTTTTAATTCCCTTACTTCTATCCCCATTTAGGAGGTACCCAGAGGATGTACCCAGACAAACTGTGTATTGCTTTGTGTGATGTCAAGTGCTGTAATCAGAGTTGGAGATGTACTGTTCTTTTTTTTTTTTTTTTGACAACATATGACTGTTCAGTGTTAGTTCATCAGAGAGAGTTTGATCTAGCTGCTGTTTGTGTGGCAGCATTAAGTGTTTTATATCTTTCAAACCTACAAATCACTCCTTTATTCTGTAACTATTTCATTTGCACACCTGAAGCTTCATGTGTATAGAATTTTGATGTGGTCTGTCCAGTCCTAACTGCTTGTTACTTGTTCATGACATGGATGTCATGATTCACTAGTTGTGCTTCTCTGCGCTTCCCTGTGTGCTCTGTTGTCAAGGTGAGTTTCTTGGCATCCATACTTTTAATACACAAGTTGGTTATGATGGTGAAACAAGATCATAATCCAGTGTTTGGAAGAGATTTTTATTATGGGCAGCAGCACAGTGATTGGTTCGTTAGATCCGAAACTCACTAAATGTCCATCAACCATGGATACTGAAGATGATAAAAAATATCCCAATAGAAACTTCAGGTTTCAAATGTCTGGATGCTGTGCCTTACTCTGCAGAATAGAGGGATGGAGACCTGACTGTGACCCATGTGACCAGGGTTTAGTTAGTGGCCACAGCACTGGAGGAGCCAGACAGGGATGGAGAGGAGTGAGAGGGTGTGACCTGCTTGCCTGCCTTGCCTGAAGGAAGAGGGGGAGTTGAGTGCTTCAGAAGCACATAAGGAAGTGTGATTTCGTTGTTAGACACCAGAGAAATATGATCTCGTTAGTTCAGGTTGGAGACAGGAATGCTTGTTGGCAACATCCCCTGTGGAAGTGATGGACAACTAGCACAGTCAGCGTATTGCACAACTTCCATCCACTGCTTACCTGCCGGTTCATGGCGTGAGAGAGACCACAGTGTAAAAAATCTTCAAACCACCCATTTTGGTTATCTGATGTCCCCCTCCCGTATAACCTTCCCCCCCACTGGTGGAGGTGAGTGGGCTTGCTGGGACAGAAGGGGGCTTGATGAGTGACAAATATCAGAAGCAATGAGTACAAAAGATACTTGAGCATTTGGCTTGACCCAGACCTTCAACATCCAAATATTCATGTAAAGAAAACCTGGATAAAATTAACACTCTGCTGTTTTGGATTAGGAAAATTTCTGCTTCAAAACCAGGTAGAGTATCTATTGGCAAGAGAGTGTTTTTAGCCCAGTTTGAATATGGCCTTCCTATCTTAGCTGCTGCCTCTTGCAATTCATGGTCACAATACAGACACAAATAAAATTAGACAATTGATCATAATATACCATTTGGCATAATGGTTAAGATTTTTGCCTGCCCATACATATGGTACACAGTTCAATCCTGCCCTCTGGTCAATGCCTGTATGTGGTTTTCAAATTCTTCGTGTCTCTCAAGTTACTCCCACCTCCCAAAACAGGCTGAGCATTTTCACCTCAAACTCACCCAAGAATGGAGTTTTGGGCAGCAGCATAGATTCTAGATGGTGCCTATAGGAGGGGGAAGAGGAACCACTTTGGGCATCAGCTGTAGTGCACAGTATCCTCAAGTTATGGATGCTATGCAACATATCAGGGCTAAACGACTCTGTGTAAAATATGTCTCTAGGTGATTCGGTCTTGTGGACTGTGTGGATATTTGCCAGTGATTAATGGGTTGAGGACCTAGCCTACTCTGACCTACACCAGGGACCCCCTATTGGCCAGTGTGTGCCAGCTGTAAAACCCAGCAGCCCTAGGTCAATAAGCTACTGGCTGGATTACCTGGGATAGCTCTGAGCAGAAGTTGCCGTAAAGCTATTCAGCCTGCTAAACATATGCTAAGAATTGCTGCACTCATTGTAGAGTCACTGATAGGAAGGAGCTTGAAGTGAATGAGGAGGAGGCTGGGCATCCTCTATATATAAAATCCGTAGTCACAAATAAGAGTGGCCAGCATACAATTCAAGTAGACTTTCCCCCTAGTAATGAAAGTTCACTGGGGTATTATCAGAGATTGCAGTCATCCCCAGTGAAAGTTGGCCACAGCATAAACCACGGGTTGTCACAGATGGCTGCAGGCAGTGGTCATATAAGTCTCTAAGCTCAACAGAGTGTAGGCTAAAGATCTGGAAGATGACTTGAAAGAAAGCACAAAAGTTCAAGGAATTACTCCAGACTCTAATACCTCATGCAGAGGAGGAAGTAGTTGGAGTTCAAGAATGACAGCATCTCAAAACTACGTGTGTGAAGATTATAGAACAGATATATGGCTGAGCCAGGTATCAAAATAAGGTGTATGAGGAAAGCTGGTGGTGTAATGCAGAAGTGCAGGAGGTCATCAAAAGAAATAAGTGCAGGAAAAAGTGGGAGAAAGAAAAGACAGAAAAAACAAAAGATGTCAACTGGTTAAAGAACTGTGAATATTTAATGGAGCTTCCTGGTACCTCGACTTATGCCTTCATAGGTAGGTACTAGGCTATCGTCCCAAGAGCGTAACTAAGCCTAGCCAACAAGGTTCCCTGGCTTACACCACCCAAGAAAGTTATTTTCCTGTGCCCCTGTCAAGCAGAGCCACCGAAGTGTTCCCAGGGGTATATTTCCTATTTCCCATCCACTCAAGATTTTTCTAGAAGAGTGCTAATGAGGAACTTTGCTTGACATAGATGGGTTGCTTGTTCCAGAGTATGGGAAGTCTCTGGGACAGGAATCTATCCCTCCAGCATGTCCTATTTATTGTAGTGACAAGGTTTAGGTCCCTAGAGCATGTAGCTCGGAGGGATTGAGATTTTTTTAGGTGTAGCATGTCCAGCAGCTCTGGGTTTGACATAGCTTTATATGTTAGGCGGAAATCACCTCAGAGTAGGCGATGTGCTACATAGTAAAGCTGGAGTTTTTTGAGACGGTCAGTGTAGGGCATATGTTTGAGGCCGGTAATCCTCTTTGTGAGGTACTTCTGTGGCCTTTCTACCTGCTGCAGATGTCTTGTGAGGTACATTCCAAAAGGGGGGGTTGTACTCTATAATGGGTCTAATGAGTGTAGAGGGGAACAATAACCTCTTTTTTCCTAGATGAGAACCCTTTTATGATGAGGTGTGCTATGTAGAAGGATTTCCTGACTACTGTGGCAATGTGATTATCAAAGGAGAGACTACTGTCCATCTGGGTCCCCAGGTCTCTTATCACACATTTGGCGTTAAGTAGACTGCCGCCTATGTGGTAGTTCATGGGTACAGAGTTTTTACCAAAGGGGATGACAGTGCACTTTTTGGCATTGAGCTTGAGGCCATGGCTCTGACACCAGGCATCTGTCTCAGTGAGGCCCTTCTGTAGGATGTCCACATCATTTGGGGACTCAACTATGGCTCCTAGTTTGCAGTCATCTGTGAAACTCATTAGCCAAAGGCCTTCTGTGTTAGCCTGTACTTCAGAGAAGTAGATATCAAACAGGAGAGGTCCCAGGACTGAACCCTGTGGTACTCTCTTGTCACTGGTTTGAAGTCAGATTTTGGAGTCTGCAACTTTTACAGTGTGGGTTCTGTCAGTGAGCCAATTCGCAACCCATCTTGTGATGTGTAGGGATTTATACCTAATTTAGTAAATGTTGCTATAATTCCAGAATGGGGGATAGTGTCGAAAGCCTTGGCGAGGTCAAGATAGGCTGTGTGAACCACCTTACCCTCATCTACAGCTTTGGTGACTGCCCTCAAAGAAGTCGATCAGGTTCAGGAGACATGATCTGCCTTTCACAAACCCGAATTGGGTGTGTTCCAGAGTTTGTCTTTGAGTTCCATGATACATTCCATGGCCTTACAGACCAGGCTCGTCAGGCTAATAGGACAATAGTTCCCGGGATCGGTGGTGGCTCCCCCTTTGTGGAGTGGGATAACTGTTGATGTACGCCATTCAGTGGCACAAAGCTTGATGTGAGACTGATTGAACTTGGTGTTTAGGTAGGGAGCCAGTTCGTTCTGAAGTTCGTTTAAAATGCAGCCTGGGATGTTGTCTGGTCCCATGGATGCTGTGTTTTTGGCTTTAGAGTGCGCAGCTTTTACCTGCATAGTTGTGATTACAGGAACTTTGCATTCTTCCTGTATAGATATGGACCCTTTAGAGGATGAGAGTGGGGTAAAGTTAGCACTGAACCTGTCTGCCAGGACTTTGGCAATATCAGTTGGTTCTGTAATTTTCATGCCGTTGTGCTGTAATACAGAGTAGATCTGGGTGTTGCCATTGAGATTCTTGACATAGCTATAGAATGCTTTGTGGCTGTCCCTAGAATCAGTGGTGATTTTGTTTTCGTAGCTAGCTTTGGAGGATCTTATGAGGGATCTCAGCTTCTTCCTGAGGATGACCAGGGAACTCCTCCACTCATGGGATTTTACTCTTTTTTGCAACAGTTTTTTCCTTCTGTTGTAGAGTTTGTTTATGGCAGGGGACCACTAGATTGGCTTCCTTTTTTTGAAGGATAGCATCTTGATTCTGTTTGGGATAGCACAATCCATGGAGTCGTGTAAGTGCTTATAGAGTGCATTTGTGTAGGATTCAGCAGTCGTAACTGTATTGTCCATCTGCAAGGGTGTCATGAAGTTTGCCACTTCTGTCTTAAGCGTGAAGTTAGGCTTTGGAGAAATTTTTTACCGTGATTTCCTTAATGGGGGTTGGGGGCAGGATGTGGATATCTAGGGTGACTAGCTTATGGTCGGATCTGACCAACGAGGAGTTGACTTCAGGTGTGCAACACCGGTCACTCATGTTGGTAATGACTAGGTCTAGGATATTGTTGCCCCTGGTTGGGGGTGTGGATAAGTTGATCCAGGGCATTGGAATTTATGAATTCCAGAAAGCGTTGAGCGAAGGAGTTTGTACACGAGTAGTTTTCCCAGTTAATGGTGGGGTAGTTGAGGGTATGCTGTAAAGGGAATAAATTACGAACTCCATGCACAGTTATTTATGCCACAATGTTTCCAATTAAGCAATTTAACATTTTTACCATATTTAATTTATTTATTATTCAATTAAAACTAAAAAAAGAGACCATAAGGATAGGGGACAAAGTGAATCGGCAAAGAATCCAATATGAATGTACTAACTCCTAGAAAAAAATCATTCACCCAATACATCCCAATATACTAATATTAATTTCCTGTTTCATACCCCTGGACATAAAGTCCCATAGTTAATAATACATTTTGTTTCCATCTGTAACAACTTTTCCCATATTCCCTTCCTGAACTCCCCAAAGGTTTGGCCAAAACTGAATAGAAAATAAATAAATAAATGAATAAAGGAAAATTTAAAAGGGAGGGACGTCAAGTGGGCTGTTTTCCTTGTGGGAAGTGCAGGGTATGCTCTAGAGTTAAGAATTTGAATGGGCATAGAATTAATAATAAGAACTATACAGCCTTGGGTCGTTTTAATTGTAGCACATGTGGAGTGGTGTATGCTATTGGCTGTGAGTGTACACCAACTAAGTGGTATATTAGGCAGACAAAAAGAGAGGTTAAAAAAACGTATTTTGGAACATTTGGGAGACCTAAGAAAATGTAGATCAGAAAGCCCAGTGGCCCAGCATTTCTCGTCAGCTCACGGTGGTGCTGATGTGAGTTTTTTCTCTTCAGTTTTGGCCAAACCTTTGGGGAGTTCAGGAAGGGAATATGGGAAAACGTGGTTACAGGTGGAAACAAAATTTATTAACTATGAGACTTTATGTCCCAGGGGTATGAATCAGGAAATGAAAATTAGTCTGTTGTGATGTATTGGGTGACTGATTTTTTGTGAGAGTTAGCACATTCACATTGGATTCTGGGTTGATTCACTTTGTCCCCTATCCTTATGTTCTCTTTTTTTAGTTTTAATTGAATAATAAATAAATGAAATATGTTAAATATGTTAAATTGCTTAATTGAAAACATTGTGGTATAAAGAACTGTGCATGGAGTTTGTAATTTATTCCCTTGTAGGCACAAGCTGAGGTACGAGGAAGCTCCATTAAATATTCAGTTCTTTAGCCAGTTGGTATCTTTCATTTTTTCGTTATATTTTGTTTTATTCGAGTGAGCAGTGTGAGAAAGAAAAGACAGACCAGGCTAAGAAGGAATACTAGGTTAACAAGCAGGCTAAGAGAGGAGTTGCAATAGCAAAAAACAAGGCATCAGGTTCACTGTACCAGCTTCTGGAAAATGACTCTGTAGATGGTACAAAGAAACTCTGTCCAGTTACAATGCAAGGACAGAAAGAGTAAGAAGGTAGTCGGACACTGTTTATAAGGGATGCCAGTAACAACCTGCTCTCCCCAGTCTACAGGACATCAAAGGCAGATAGATGGAAGGAATACTTCCAGCAGCTTCTGAATGAAGACAATCCCACAGATGCTGTACTGGCTTAGACACAGCCTACAATGAAAGAAGACAAAGAGCCCATGATAGAAGTAAGAACAGCACTAAGGAAAATGTAGTCAGGGAAAGCAGCAGGCTCAGATGAGTTCACAGCAAGTTTAGTCAACATGTTGGGTGAGGTAATGTGAAAAATGTTTCTAAGGGAAATTACACCCGTATGGAGAGAAAGGAATATCCCAGATGACTGGAGAATAAGCATACTGGTGCCAGTGCACTAGAACAAAGGAGACATAACTGTGGGCATTATAGAGGTATCAAATTCCTATTACACTGCATGAAAATTTAAGAGAGGTGACTGATAAATCAATACATAGAGTAGTAGAAAATAAGATGGGAAATGAGCAGTTCGGTTTCAGATCAGGATGCATCATAACTGACCCAATGTTTGCAATAAAACAGGAAGAAGCTAGAGATGAGGAAAGAGTACAACTGGGTATTCCTAGAATTGGAGAAAGTATATGACAAGGTCCCAAGAAAGCTGATTTGGGCAGTGTTTCAAAGTCCTCGAATCATTGTTAGAATTAGTACATCCAATGACACAAGTACAAACAGTCTTCCTGCTCTCAGAGGGGTTCCCAGTGACACTGGGTGTGCCTCAAGGGTCATCTTTGAGCTGTTTATACTGGTGATGGACTACGGTAGCAAACAGGTTGGAGGGGACAGATCAACAAAGTTGCTGTATGCAGAGAATGTGGAATTACAGGCAGACACTGACCAAGAGCTTCAGCAAAGGTTAGAGGAATAGACTGCAAAACTGAAGGTATATGGAATTAAACTGAATACAGATAAGGTAGTTGTAATAACAGCAAATGGGAGAAATCGGGAACTGGGAAGTGAGATTAAGTGAAGAATAATGGAGTAGGTTAACAGCTTCAAGTATCTGGGAGAGGTGGTTTCAGTGAAGGGAAGACTGGATAAGAAAGTCAAGGCTAGAATCATAAAGACTGCTGCCAAACTTGCACAGTGTGTCAGGGGTAGTGTATGACAGAAGAACGCAAAAGAAGCTGAAAAGTAAGGTGTACAAAGCAGTGGTGCAACCAGTACTACTGTATGGTACACAAACCTGGGCAGTAAAGGCCGAGCAGTTAAGGAAGCTAGAGGTGATAAAATGAAGTGCCTGAATCTGTTGGTAGGATGAACACTGTGGGGCAGATGAAGATGGGCATCAGAGCAGAAGCCAAAGTAGCTCCAGTTACAGAGAAGGTAGAAAAATAACAGATTTAATGTGGTTTGAGCAGGTTTACTATCAAAAGCACAAAAATCACTTGCGCGAACGGTGATTTCCGCAACAAATTATGTCGACTCATACATATTAAGTAGGTTGTATGGTCGACACAACAAAGTCGACAAATTGTCAACCATAGTTTCTAAATCCCCCATTTACAGCAATCCTGTGAATCCCTGCCCTGTGTACGTCCTTCTAAACGGACGTACACATGAACGTTGACATTCCGACTGTCACTCCTACCATGGTCGAGGAGGTGGCTGTCGGACATGTCAACGTCAGCCTTTTGACTGTAAACCTTTTGAGCACATGTACAGAAAAGCAGAAGACAGTCTGTGATGAAAATGATTTGGGACAGACAGGAAGAAGGCAAGGAGAAATGTGTGTCCAGCAAAGAGGTGGATGAGTTGCATGATAGAAGACCTGTGACAGTTGGGCATGAGTGTCGAAGCTAGGAGAGTGGCATTGAATCGAGAGATGGCAACAGGTGAGACAACACCCCAACCCCATGTAGAAAATGGAGAGAAAAGTGGGGGGGGGCTGATGATGAAAAAAAAAAATCATTGTACACTACCCCTTAGTAATATCAATGTTTCACTCTCAGTAAAGCAAAGAGCACATCTCCTACTTGGCTCACTTCTTGTCAGATTCCTCCATCGTGAAACATGCATACTGTCCTTGCAGTAAAGTGCACCACAAAAACCATCGATAATCTAGAATTGTTCCCTCAGTGGCCCTGCTGTACAAGCCCTAGAACCAAGCTACATTATTCTGTCAAACATTTTCAGTTTTAACACCTAAACTATAATAATCTCTCCTCCTCTTTTTAAGACTTCTCTTACTCTAAGTTTAGACCACAGCTTGTTCGTCGGTCTTTTATTTATTCCCATTTGTTGATTGGGAGTAATCCAACTGAACTGAAAACCCATTTTCAGAGGAGTCCCGGGGAGAAAAGCTCCACAGCTGTACAACAAAGGTAACAAAAAATCTACTGTACATTGACATGCTTGAATACATATCTAAAACAGTTTCAAAATACATATGCACATAAGTAGAAATCATCAGTAATAAAGGTTGCATATCATATTCACTGACCGTATATGGCAACAGTTAAATATAAGGTTAAGAATGTAGACTGTATTGTGCTTAAAGGAGGGAGGGGAATAGGGGAATAGACTAGGAGGGATAGGTGATGGGTGGTAGTATTAATGGAGATGAAATTCAGGTACAAGGATTTGCCCAGGGGAGAAGTTAGGTTGGCTTTCAAATGGTGTAAAAGTATTTCATGTTTACTGTCATGTCTAAAGTCTGGGGTGAATAGAATTACACAGCTTGGCAACATGAAGAGAGTATGTAGAGTCACCAAAGTGGTAGTCTGATTTTACAGTGTCTGGGAGGTTTGGGGTTTGAGATTCTGGGTTTCTGTGAGGTATGCATTTTAGAAGTAAGTTAGAGATGCATGGATATCTGCTGGGCTCATACAGAATTGTGTGTGCTTTTTTAAGTAAATATCAAAAGGTGTTTTAGCTCAAGCTAGTTAATCTTATGAATTGCTTTACAATGATGAATCGTGTTAGGGACATTACATAACATCATGTTTTCAATTGTATGTTCTAGCTTAAGAAAGTTTTTTGGATATCAGTAAGTATAGAGGATTCATAAGTAGTGTAAGGAGTAACAGAATTTGGGCTGTATCTAGTTGTGCTGTCACTGTTGGTTTGAGTTACTTAGCATATCCAACTTTTGTAAGTGTTTGAGATTAGTCAGTGTCTCTTGAAGAGTAATTTATATGATCTATGAATATACCTAAAATTTCAGCATGGGAGGCTTGTTCAATTGGTATGTTGTTTTGTGAAGTAATTGAAATTTTGTAGGAGCCAAGAATGAGTAGTTTAGTTGTATTGGCATCTAATAAGAGATTTGACTCAATAAGCCAGTGTGCTAGGCTTTTAAGGTTAAGCTGAGTGAAATTGTTAGTACAGTTAATGGAGTCATCAGTGTACTGTACTAGTGTGGCATCAGGTGAATTTTAGGATGCATGTCATTTTCAAATATGCTGACCAGAACTGGGTCTTGTAGAACATCTATATTATAGAACAGGAGAAACTATTTGGGATCATTTTACTGTTTGTGTTCAGTTTAGATACGTAACGTTTGAAAAAAATCAAATGTGTTATGTATCAGTTTTATATCAGACCAGTGTAATGCATTGTGTCAGATCTATGCAGTCATCTTTTGCCGGTTTACCTGTACCATTGTGTTTTGTGCTTAAAAGTAAGATGTGGTGTCCTTTGTGATGGGTAAAATATTGCCTCTCCTTGAAAATTCATTTGCACACTGTGGTTCACGGGGTGTTTGTGGCTGCACCAGGGTTTAGAATGGTCTCATCCTTTTCCTTAATGAGAACAAGCCACTGCATTAGATACCCCCAATCTCTTTGTGAGACATTCCAGCTATATGGCTTAGAGATTCTTTATCATCACCAGCAGCATTGTGGCATTCAGTCCTGCAGGGTTTCCTCTACAATGGACAATTTGAGTGGCAGCACTTCCTTTACTGACCTCTAACTTCATAGGGTGACATAGGCTGGGCTTTGGTTTTTTTTGGAAATCTTCTAGTTTAGAAAATATCCTTTTGCAGTGCTAGTTTATGAAGTCTTCAAAATAGTGTCATAATACACATACGTTTCATAAACAATACACAGCAAACCAGTGCAGTGTTTAATTTCCATGCTCACCGTTTAATTGTCGCCATCAAATCTCAACTAAAAAGTCATCTGTGTAGCCCAGTTGTTAGACTCTAAGCACTACATAATCCTTCCTTTGCAGCTTCATATATTCCATCACTGACTTCCACAAGCTTTGGGATCTTTGAGATTTTAGCAAGAAGAGGATGATGTGCCAGATTTTCTGGCAGTGTAATTGAGAGTGTTAAGACTGAACTATTAATGAATTTCTTCTAGTCTGTAATCTGATTCCTTTAATTCAGTTTACAAACTGTGGGGTTTTAACAAGTCACTTAGGCAGTGCGGTCTGCAAAAAGTGACACCTGTGCGTAGTAGGTTTACCTGTTTAACAAATGAATTGATTAGTTATTTTATTTGTTTCCTAATGAGCAGCATAGGTGATATTCAGTTGCATACTTTGCCATGTTTTTGTGAAGTCTGGGATCCTTCAGTAGTATACCCAGTATATGCTGTGGATTCCTACACCTAGTCAATTTTGAGACTTTAGCACACGTGTTCCTGACGTCTGTACTTTTCACCATGTGCGGAAGCATTCTGAAAGGTTTGGACGAATGCAAGTGTAGTAAATCATAACTCATGCTGTGAATGAAGGGTTTTCGCTATTTGCTTCATTTTCTTTCTGTGCTGTTTTATGTTCACCTCCCATGCTACTTCTAATACAGTTAAGTGTCTTCTGATGTCAGACATGATTATAACATTCTGAACAGTAAATTCTGCTTCCCCAAATCCTACAAATATACCCGAGTAACATTAGTAACTTTAAGAAACATTGCATGCCATTCCCATTACTGTACTGCTGGCTGCATGTGGATAACAAGATGCCCCAAAAAATGAGCTTATAATTATTAGTCTTAAATTATGTTTAATGGAGTACTTTCTAGAGCTTTTGTCATTTTTTGTCCCATATATTTCCCTTCAACTCTAGTCTTAGGATTAATTACCCACATGTGCTTGGACATAAGGTTTCATGGCACAAGTACATGAAAATATAGTCTAATTAGGTCATTTGTACTTTTGCTCTAACATTAGTGTCAGTTTTGATGCTACATTTCTGGGTTCTCAAGTAGGTCAAACACTAAGAGACTCCAGCATGAAGTAAGTTAGTTAGGACACTGTGACTCAGACTATCTGTCAGACATTACTGGAAGGACTCGTTCTTGTTTGGCATTTGTTACAGAGGCTCAACGCATAACAGAAATGTTAGGCAATTTTACTCCCTCAGAATCTGCCACTCTGTTAGTACAGTTAACAATGGAGTCACAAGTGTACTGTACTAATGTGACATTAGGAATCCTGGCATATATGCCATTTTCAAATATACTGACCAGAACTGGTCCTTGTTTTGAACACCTATATTACTGGGTAGAACAGTAGAAACTGTTTGGGATAATTTTACTGCTTGTGGTCAATTAAGATGCATAACTTTTGAACAAGTCAAATGTGTTATGTATCAGTTTTATATTAGACCAGTGTAATGCATTGTGTGCCAGATCTATATTAGCCAGCCTTTGTAAAAGGAGTATATGAGAGACTATATGAAAGGCCTTAGAGGATAGCAGTGGAAAGACATTTGTTTTTGCTTTCTAATAAATTGCTTGCTGTTTTTACTAAGTCTGTTAAAAAAATAAATTCTGTGATACATCACCTGGGTTTTTTTTAAATTGGTTTACTGAGATTAGTGCCCTAACTAGGTAACCATTTTGTCATTTGTCAGTAAGAACAGCTTCCACAGTAATATAAAAAATTTACATATTTAAATTAATGTAATTAGTGCCTTAGTTAAAAGTTTCCTTCAATAAATTAATTTAAGACCTCTGAAATTTTTTTTTTATTTATTTAACATTTGTTGACCAGGAAAGTCCGACTAGGTTCCACAGAGCCTGTTTTCAGTTGAGGCCCTGGGAGAAATGCTCCAGATGCATGTCTTTAGAATGTGGGAGGAAACCGGAGTACCCGGAGGAAACCCATGCGAACGCAGGGAGAACATGCAAACTCCACACAGAAGGCACCCCCAGAGAACCTCTTGCTGTGAGGTGACAATGTTAACCGCTGCATTACTGCGCTGCCCAAAAATATGAATATGAAAATATGTTTAACCCTTTTCTGGGATATCAACTTTATGCTGGAGAAGTTAACTTTGCCTCCGTTTGAACCCGCGGACTCTGTGAGCTTAAGGTACCTTTCATGGAAGTCTGTTCCTGGTGGCATTCACTTTGACGAGAGTCTGAATTACAAAACTGTGATTTTTTTTTAAATACCCTTACCATTTCACACAAGCTTTGGTATGTAAATCCCCAACCAGTGTTTCTCAGAATGAAAGAATATCATTACAAAGTGTTCTTTTATACCAGAAAGTTTCTGATTCCAGTAAATTAGCTTGCATGGCTATTTTTGTTTACCCAAAGTAATAGAATGCTGGAAACATTTGTTATATACTTGGGATATGCACGGACAACTGAAAAACCTAATCTTAGTCCAGCAGAGGTCTGAATAATCCAGATATGAATCTCTTAAAAACTCTGAGTCTGTGTACAGGAACTGCCTTATATTAGCCCCTTATCCACAAAGAGCCATGCAAATCCACAATAATCTGAGGTAAAAAAAAAAAAAATGTGAGAGTGGTAAGGCTGTGCTACACAACCTACCAACCAGATGGAAGATTGCAACTGGATGGATTCATTTGTTAAGTGAACTGAAATCATGGACCCATTTCACCCATGAATTATGCTACAAGGGCAAAGATAAAAAGAATGTATATGAACAGTTTGAAGTAGTCGAACCTGCATGGCTTTTGTGAAGTGGGAGGAATCGAGAGTACCCCAAGAAAACTCACAGAAAATGAAATGACAAGAAAAGTCTGCATTACCTGCAGGAACTCTAAAGATTAACCTGGTAAAAAAAAATGAGGATTTACCTAAGCAGTGCTAGTGGATTTATTGAGAGATTTCTGTGGTGGTTTTGATTCTGTGTCTAGATTATTGTAAACTATTTGACTTCATCAGTCGTGGTCTGAGTGTCGAACTGCAAGTTCATTTTAGACACCTAAATCCTGAATTGTGTTAAGTCTTCTTACTTGTATGCTCTGGGAAAAGGTACAGTGTAAATAAAACTGCATCTGTTTTATATATTATAATGTCTTCAGCATTTTCATATGCCTCTAATGTACATATGCACACACACACACACACACACACACACACACACACACACACACACACACACACACAAACCTATAATGTATGCACATAAAGGCGGCACCCTAAATTTAAACAAAAAATAGTCAAGATCCAATTGGTTGAAAATAACACATTTGTCTGAATTTGCTTACTCAGTCTACACAATGAAGTACACACTCATCATCCCCATGAATGTGTGCATACACACACACCAATTAATATCCACGTTCCCAAACACAAAGAGAAAGCACATGTTTTATGGGGTAGTAAGCTTGTTTTTTTGTCCACTTCCAGTTTGATTTACATACTTGCTCCTGTCTGAAATGCTTCTGCTTTGAGCAATTATGTTATCCAAAGACTTGTTACCTTAATGGTTTAGGACATAAACTTATTTGGATCTAAAGATGTCAGCAATGTTTATGCAGTCACACAATTGCAGACATACACACAAAACTAATTTCAAGAAGGCCTATACCTACTTCAGGCAAAAGAATGTGTAATCATGTCATGCAATGTTTCATTTATTTGATTAGCATGAAGTAGCTTTTCTTGTTTTCCTGTTCAACTGAAAATATAGTTTGAAGCCAATCAGTCATACCAAAGTTGTAAGTAAGAACAGGAACAGCAAGTTGATTTATAGCTTTTTAAAAGTTGGTTTCAGCATTTATGCTAGGATTTAAAAATGTGTTTTCAGCACTAGTTTGTCTCTGTAAAACATACCTTAAAATATCGATGATTTTTATTATTTTTCTCATACTCTATAGCTTATTCTTCCATCTGTTCCCGGGTATTTATACACTCCCTCTGAGGCATAGCTGGTTCAACTAGTGCCCTGTGGGTAGTCCCACAGAGTTGCATCCCATCCTCTTAGCTCTTCACATGAAGAAAAAAAAATGTTTCTACATACAAAGCTACAATGTAGCAAGCAGTTGCTACAGTTTAGACCATACTTGGAGCGCTCAGTGCTCAGGTTTAAAGGCAAATGCAATTTTTTAAAAAGCTGGTATGCATTCAAGAGCAATCCGGATCAGCCGATCGTGCCCCCTAATACTTTGCACTGGGAGCAGTTAGTCCCTTCTCCATGCCCTAGCTACACTTCTGCTCCCTCTTATTCGAGTTCATTTATATCACATTCATCTCCCAGTCTGATATTTTCTTAATGCTTCCGTTTCCCTAATAACAGATAAAGTCCCAAGACAAAAAAAAAATGGCAAGTTTTCCTGCTATAAAAGTTTTTGCACGTTTATCAGTATTAAATGTCATTCTTCTATCATTTTAAATTGTATGCCTGTAAGCATTCCAGAATTCATGTATGAGTTGTGCTATGAAATGTTTATTTTTTTGTAACCTCTCCATGCCGTGCTTGGGTTCCAGTCCTTTTTAAAGCTCTCTGTCATGTCTCTGTTTAGTAATAGATATTTTTTTATTACACGTGATTCTGTTTTGCTGCCTTTCTATTCTGTTGCCATGACTGCATTTTTTTTTCGGAATGACTGTAAACTCTGGCTACATCAGTTCCTGTATATAATTTGTATGTTGCTGGGAAGACAAGTTATTGGTCTGTATTCACAGGATGGCTTGCAGGTTTGCAGTTAAGGGATTTTTTTTTATTCTTTTTGTTCACTCAGGATATGCATATAAATAATTTTACTCCAGTCTAAATTATTGTGCAGTGTTGTCAATATTTCTACCCAGAAGTTAGCTACTAGATCTTTACCTGGGGGTTTCCATAGCAACATTTTCTTAATTTTGTCCGTTTCCCTGGCTGTAAATTCATTCAGTTCCATACCCTCTATTAACATTCCTTACTGTTTATTTTACCTTTTCTATCCACTCAGCACCTTTATGTTCAATGGGATCTTTACAAATACTTCTCCAAAATGTACAGATTTTTGTCCTTTTTTTGGTGGCACTGTTACTCTATCTGATGCTTGTCGTCCTCATTCCGCTTCACTGATGGTTCATGGATTCGATCTCTAATCCTCCTCAGACGCATTCAGCAGACTTCAGCTTCCAAGCTTGAGTTCCTCCCTTATCCACAATCCTCTGCCCCTAGCTCAACCGCCCCAGATCTCATTTGCCACCAGTGCATACAGATGTGGTTACCAGGGGTCTACTTCATGGTGTCGAAGGCCAACAATATTGAAGCTGATATTGTCGGCACCAGATTAACAAAAGCAAAAAACATTGAACGTTTTAACGGAAATCTCCATAAGGGGAGATTTCCATTTAGTTCAATGTAGTGCGGTCTCGGGGTTGGTATATTTAAGTAAGGGGGTGTGCAGGGGGGGGCTTGCCCCCCCCCTGCTTGCAAAGATGTTTTTATTTATCTTTGTTTTTAGGCTTTTTTTTTTTTTTATCTTTGGATGTTTCAGAATTCTATGATATGGTGTCGACCATATCAGATTCGATTTTCTGAAACTTCGATAAGATAACATAGACACGGTTACCAGCACTCCAGTAGTTAAGTGTATTTTTTGTATAGTTTTGGTCTTTGTTTACCTTTCCAGTAGCGGTTTTCTTAATATGGTAATATTTCTTTAGGCTTCCACCCTACCCTTTTCAGTATTTACGAGGTGTGTTAGGGTTTCTTTTTTCTCTCTTCCACCTCTCTCTCCCTTTCCAGGCTTGGCCCTTCTTTCTGTTATAAAGTTGTTTTAAAAAAAAAAAAAAAAAAAAAAACACTTTTTCAGGTTATTTCTCTTCCTTCTTTCATCCTACTGGTTTATTTCTCTTCCTTCTTTCATTATGGATAAGCCTACTGGTTTTAAAAAGTGCACCAAATTTGAGAGTAAAATTCCACACTTGGACGCACATGATAGATGTGTGTATTGTTTAGGACCAGCTCGCCTGCATTCCCCTTGTAACATCTGGCAGGAGTTTAATCCTAGAACGGTCCAGGAAAGAAAGAACAAGCTAATTTTAAAGGGTCTTATGCCCGCTCCAATGTCTTCTCCAGGGGCTCAACCCCCTTCTAAGGAATTGCTCAGCTTCAAGATGAAGAAAAGCTGTCGCAAGGAATCCAGGGCATCATTGGAGCCTCCTACCAAGTATCGAAGGATTTGGATCCAAGGAAGTTGGCGCCAAGGCCTATGTCTGCTCCATCAGATCTTATTGACTTAAAGGCTGTGAGTGAGCCTACAACTCCTCAGTCTCCGGATCCTAAGACTTTGTATCCGAGCTCTCATACTACTACTTGGATCCATAGATCTCCGGATCCGCAGTCCTCTTCTCGTTCTCCTGGGAGATCAATTATGTCTGTTTCTCCCATGGTTCCATCAAGGATTTTGCAGACCCCCAGGCATTTGCATCCCTCTTCAGTGGCTTCTTCCAGATCCTCTAGAAGCCTGTATGATGACATGGACAAAATGGTCAGATCAATCATCAAGGCTGAGATCTAGATGGGAGTACTTCCAGCTCTGTCCCCTCATGTATCCAAGAGTGTTCCTTCCACTTCCTTTTCTCTCTCTCCAATCTGTGTTGCTGTTTTGGAGCCCCAGGACAGTAGTCTTCCAAGGGATCCAGGGTCAGATCAGAGGACTCTGTTTTCATTGAGGCAGACAGTGACCTTAACTGCCTCTGCTCTGTGGTTTTCAGATCAGAGTGAGTCCCGGATTTGGGATGTTGCTGCCAGATCTGAGGGGCGGGGTTCAGCTCCAGTATTTTTGGATCTGTCCCTTCCCCATGGAACCTTGGCCATCAACAACTCTGGTCCAGTTCTGTCTGGAAATCAAGGTTCCAGTGAACTTCCTCGTTCGGGAGCCCTAGTTCCTAGGGAGTTTGGGGTTATCCACAGGACCTTCGGCTTTCCAAGTTATAGAAAAGGCTTTCTTTATAAGCAGAGTAGTGGACCCTTTGACTTCTGCTCCTCCTCGTGTACCTGCATCAGATCTGGGCCTTCGACCTTCCTTTTCTGTCCAGGGTAAGCCTGCTTCTAAGGATCTCCAGACCATCCCACCTGAGTTGGCCCCTTCCTACTCCTCCTCTGAGTATCCCATGGAGGAGATTTATGGAAGAGGATGTGCTAAAGGAGACACATGCACTCCCCTATGGAGTCCCTCACTGAAGATATGGACTAGGATGAGGGAGGGGAGGGGTCTCCCAAATCACCACGGGACAATGTCTCTTGGAGATCTTAAAGTTAAGAGCTGTGTAGTTATCCAAAAAACCTCTTTGGAGGAATCTGTATTCCTGGAGGCCTTTGGGGCAAGACAATCTACATCTCAGGTAGTACCCCCTGGTGGACACCATTATAGATCTTGTCACCCATTGGGCCTGGAAGGAGCTGAACACTATAAAGCCTGTACCAAAGTGATCGGACAAAATAATTTTTCCCCCTGAGTACCGAATCTTTTGGAGTAAGGACATCCCAGTTGATGCTATGGTGGTGGCAGCTGCTACCAAAAAAGAGCTTACCCAACAGAGCATGACTGTCTGCCAGACAGGGAGTCCAGAGAGCTGGACAGGTTCGGGAAGCATGTTTTCACTTCAGTGACTTTTTTGCTTAGAGCACTCAGTTACCGGACACATTTTATTTATTATTTGTAAGAGAGACCTGGTTAAGGAACTCTACAAATATTTGGTGAAGTGCTTGCCTAAGGAGGAGTTAGATAAGATTACTCCTAAGCTGACCACTCTTACTTTTCTAGCAAATCCTTTCATGAGGCTTGTTTCCCACTCAGAGGAAGGATCTTCAAGGGCAGCCTACACTAGCATTGCAAACCGTTGACATGCTTGGATGAGGCTTTCTGATTTCGTGAAGCCCTTTCTCATTTTTTGTCAATGTCCCTTTGATGGTTCTCCACTGTTTGGACCTTCAGTTAGGGATACCCTGACCTGCAGCGAGAAAGAGCTTGTCTGCCATAGGGATTAAGTTTTCCACCTCTCAACGAATCTACTCAAGAAATCAGAGGGGCTAAGACTTGGTTCCATAAGTCGCAAGATTGTTTTCCTCATCAAAGTAGAGAGTTCTCCTCCTGAGGTAGAGGAGAAGGCTATAATGGGGGAGACACCATCCAAGAGGCAGAGGAGGCCTGCAAAACTAGGGCTTCAGGGAGCCTTTTTTCACCAAGCCCTTTCAGCGCTCCTGAAGCGCTGCCCAACTGCCTGACTCTGGAGGCAGTCAGGGGCCATTTTTCTTTGCACTCAAGCAGCTGGACCCAGATAACAAAAAATGCTTGGGTGCAAAGCATACTATCGAGGGGCTATTACATTCCCTTTTCTCTACCTCTCCAAAGACTCAAAAGAAACTCCCAACATTCCACCCAGCCAGAGGGAGTTGGCAGAGAAAAAAAAAAAAAGTACTGCAAGAGAGAGTCATCTGAGAGATCCCAGCTAAACATAGAGGGTCCGTAACATACTCCCATTTCTTTTTGGTGCCAAAGAAAACAAGGAACCTGAGGGCCTATCTTCAACTTAAGCAATCTCAACTTATGTGTGAAGAAAAAGAAGTTCCAGATGGTAGCAGTTCAGCCTATCCTTCCGTTAGTAAGGAAAGATGATTGGATGTGCTCTGTGGGACTTCAAGGACACATACTGTCACATAAAGATAGAGGCACGCTCCAGATGTCATCTGCACTTCCATCTGGGACCCAATCACTTCCAATTCAGAGCCATGCACTTTGGCCTCATCACAGCCCTCCTGGTGTTCACAAAGTGCCTGTTAGTGGTTGCAGCTCATGTTCGCCTGCAAGGGTTTCAGGTATTCCTATATTTAGATGATTTGCCCCTGACTGCCCCCTCACAGCATCAACTTACTCAGGCCAGAGACAATCTTTACCACATGTCCCATTTCCTCGGCATTACCATAAACATAGACAGGTCACAACCACTGCCATTTTAAACTTCTGAATTCATTGGGGTCCAGCTAAACACCATTACTTAGACAGATTTTTTGCCTCAGCACCTCATCAACACCTTGATGCTCCACGTTCAGGCCATTCTATCTCATCCACCTCCTTCTGCCAGACTGATTCTATGAGCACTGGGGTCTATGGCAGCTACTATCATCTTTGTTCCCCTAGTTCAGTATTGTATGCGTGTTCTTCAACAGACACTGTCTGTTCAATGGTCAGTTCTGCATCAGCCCCTGTCTGTTCCTATCAAGTTGACCAACATTTGCAGAACTCTTCAATAGTGGTGGATTCGCTCAGACCTGTCTGTTGGCAGACCTTTCATTCTCCCCCTCCATAACGGCCACAGTGACCACAGACGCTTTCCATCTAGGATGGGGGGAGGGCATTTTGACGGGAAGATGGTGTAAGGCACATGGACTCTGAGACCAGATTGCATGTCAATGTCCTCAAAATGAGAGCTGTCCTCTTATCATTGCAAGCCTTTCAGGAGGCTCTCCCTCTAGGGACCATTGTGATTCACACACACAATATGTCAGTAGTCTGGTACATCAACAAGCAAGGAAGAACCCGTTCATACCCTCTCTGCGGAGAGGCCATGAGGGTTTGGAATGGGCGATCTCTTCAAACCGCTTTCTACTTGCAACGCACATACTGGGGAAGTCCAACATTTTGACAGGCTCAGCAGATCCATTCTGATGCCCCACGAACGATCCCTCAACCAGTCAGTACCAAACAAAATATTTGACCGTTGGGGTCTTCCCTGGTGTGATCTCTTTGCATCCCCTTACAACAAGTGCATCTGTTATTTTGCTCTAATCCACGATTGGCCCTCTGGTCTCCTTTTATGCCTATCCTCCTCTTCCTCTGACCCCAAAATTTCTTCAGAAAAGCAAACCGAGCACAGTGATCCTCATTGATCCCTTTTGGCCTCATCACGTTTGGTTCCCCTTCCTCTGGTCTTACCTCAAACATCCTCCATGGATACTGGAACCCAAACCGGATCGCCTCTCTCACCTAACACTAGGACTCAACCCGGATCTCCCCTCACTCAATCTAACCAAATGGTTTCTCCAGTTACCATGATTGCTAGAGGGTCCAGGTTCTCTTCTCCAGTAAAAGCTTTTCATTGTGGCTTCTCAAAAAGCTTCAGCCAAGAAGGTATAGGAGTAAATGGAATTGATTTTCTATTTGGTCTGCCACTTATCACGTTGATCCATTTTCAGCTCCTATTTCCACAATTATTTCCTTTCAGGAGTCTTTATTTAAGCAGTGTTCTAGTTTTTGCACCCATTAAGCTCCAGTTAGCAGCCATATCCAATTTCCATTCAGGATTACCTTTGGGATGTGTAGCCTTAGTCAGGCTGTGTAAAGCCTTTATGAAAGATGTCTTTCTCCTTAGGCCTCCAATCAAGGATCCTACTCCTTTGTGGGATTTGACTGTCATTCTACAAACTTTGACTCCGAGTCTCTTTGAACTGGCTAATGATTGTGACTTGAAATATTAATCCTGGATGTCTGCTGTACTCGTTGCCATTACTTCAGCAAAAAGGGTATCTGAATTGCAGGCCCTTTCATGCAAACCTCCCTACATCATTTTTCACAAGGATAGGATCTCCCTCCAATACCAGTCTTTCTTTCATGCCTAAGGTTGCCACTGAGGCTAATATTAATCAATGTATTCAGCTGCCAGTCTTTTTCCTAACTATTCCAACAAAGGAGAATACATGTTGCATACCTTGGATGTTCACAGACAGATATGCTTCTACCTTCATAGGACAAAACAGTTTAGAAGGTTAGAGCAATTTTTTCCTTTTCCTCTAATCGTAAATGTCAAGCAGCTTCAAAAGTGACAATTGCAAAGTGGATAACCAGTTGTATATCTTTTGTTTGAGAAAAATGGTTTGAAGTTGCTTAGTCCTCCAAAAGCCCATTCAACAAGATCCATAGCTGCATCAGCAGATTTTTCATCAAGAATTCCTATTGATGACATTTGTGCTGCAGCTACATGGTCCAAGTCTCATACCTTCATCAACCATTATAAGTTGGATATGGTTTCCAGGAGCAGAATGTCCTTTGGCTCCTCAGTGCTCCGGCATATCCTTCCTTGAGGCCACCCAAGAAATCATGTAGCTGGGGACTCTGACCCATCAGTGAAGCAGAATGAGGACAATATCAGATTTATTAGTTATGTACTTACCCATAACTTAGTGTCTGTATTGTCCTCTTCTCATTCTGCTTCACCTTACCACCCATCCATCGCCTTCCAAGAGCACGTTGGTTGTAGAGGATCTGGAATATCCTTTGTTTGGAACCTTTGTTCCAGGTTGAGCCCTTGGTTCCTTTTTCTTCCATCTATTAGCGGCAGCAAACTTGATCTGATGAGGTTGAGCTAGGGACAGAGGATTGTAGGTAAGGGAGGAGCTCAAGCCTGGAAAATGAAATCTGTTGAGTTTGGCTGAGTTGGGTCCAAGGATCCATGTGACCCATCAGTGAAGCAGAATGAGAACAGGACAACACAAATACCAAATTATGGTAAGTACATAACTAATAATTTCCCCCAGTTATCTATAAACATTTGGCTTTTTTGTGTCATCAGTGGATGGCTTATTTTGTATTTTTCCTTTAAATTTTTCTTCACATTCTGATACTTTAATTTTATTGGAGAAGGTGTAAGATTGTCATCTCTTTTGCTATGTTGCTTTTACTACACCTATCGTTCTAAAACTTTTTTGATATTCTATTCCCTTTTCTATAGTCTTCTAGTAGTGACACCTCTTGCCTTAATTGCTTTATAGTTTTGTCTATTCAGTGCTTCCATGGCGGTGTTTTACTTGTTTCCTTTCTTTCCTTTGTTACTTAGCATTTCGGTAGTAGTTTAGCTGCACAGTAGTATATTTCTTTTATTCCTGTTGCATCCACGAATCCTGTTGCTTCACATGAATCTCTTAATGACCCCACTTATTGTGCTGATCCATCTTCTGATTGTCTGGTCCTTCACTTTCTGTAGTCTTTCTGTTACCTATCTTAATATGCATATTCATTTCAGTTTAATCAAGCAGGTCTTCTTTAGCTTATTCTCTTCCTGAGAGCATCCTGTTTGCTCTGTTTCCTGCTTTTTTTTTTTCCCTAACTGTGTTATCATAAATGTACTTTCAACCAAGTCTCCTGCAAAAGGTTAGAAAATTTTACTTTGTGGTGTAACTTTAGAGAAGGTTTTGTTCTGTCTCTGTTGTACAATTGCCTGTACTGGTGTCGTCACACTAAACCCTTCACCTCTTAGTCAGGCTTATCATTTCAGTTTCTATCATACCTTTCAACTGTCCAGATTTTGCCTTTTATTTTGGATAAGGTTCACATAAAATATGTGGTTTCTGGCAAATCACTGAAGATTGGAGTCACTAAATAGATATACATTTGAGTTTCAGACTTCATCTCATTCAGAAAATGTATGCTAAAACTAACCCTGCTGTTCTAACAAATTTCTAAGTTTGTAAGAGCAATATTTGAAATCTGCCCTCTGTTATTTTAGGGTGTATATTAAAATACCGAAACCTTACTTATGCGAATACCTAAATGCTGGCACATAAATAGGGAACTACGAGAACACCAAATGTCCTGAAGCGCGAAATTCGAAATATCGAATTCCCATTGTTGGCCAACCCTACCACCCGCTATTATTACCTACCCAAACAAAATAAATAATCCACACTTCCCCATATCTTCACTTCACCAATGTATCTCGTATCCTAATCCAGCATTCACTACACACAAATATATCTAACTATAAACAAACACCCAACTACGGGAAAAGTGTAATTTACGTATATATTCACATACACAACTATATTACTATATATACACTTAATGTAACCCTACTTCTAACCCTAAACTGTAGGTTGCCTGTATTACTTACTATATATGTACTTACCTTAACCCGCACCCTAACCCTAAGGTCAGTAACTATTGCACATTTACGTTGGGGAGCTATATCGGATAAGGGCCAACTATGGGAATTCGATATTTCAAATGTCGCGCTTTAGGATGTTTGGTGTTCTCGCGGTTCGCTATTTGTGTCGGCGTTTAGGTATTCATGTAAGTGATGTTTCGGTATTTTAATATAGACCCGTTATTTTAGTGTGTGTCCAGATTTCTTGAGCAGAGCAGTTGAGAGATGTGTTTTGTCTTTTGATTTTTCTGCCTCACTAAATGTCTTGCTTCTCAATATATTCCACTTTTTTTGTGTTATTCTTTACTTTTTAAAATTTACTATGATTGTATTTTGTCTGTATATGACATTCCTACCTTTGGAGCAGCAATGCGTATATTGGTTAGTACAGCCTTTTTTTCTGCATAAATATACCATATCAGATCTCTCTCTCTCAAGTTCACATATCTTTCTTAATGAGTTGTTATAGCCTCTTTATTTTTTTTTCTTGGCACATTCATAGTCATTTTCCTTCACAGGCAGTTTCATGTTCTGTATCTAGGTATTTTGTTCTGATCTGCTGTATTAAAGATCATAAGTTGTTGTTTGTAGCGTTCAACAGTTTTTCTGGTGTAGTTGTTTTTCTACTAACGTCTTTCTTGTTTTTGCTGCATATTTTCTAGGTGGAAGTTCTAGGTTTGTTGTATTGCAGAAAGAATGCATAATCTCTTTCTTATCCTGAACAGTCAACTTTGTTTCTATGCATCTTGCATGGCCTGTCAGTAATTATTTATTTTATTTCCACCACAGTTGGGTCATTCATAGCATGGCATAGCCTTGTAGTAGGAATATTTTCCAATACTACCAGTCTGCCCTAGACTCCTCCCAACACAGCCCCAAACAATTCTGGTCCTCCATAAACTCCATCCTCCACCCAGGTAAAGTCATTATCCCTCCTCCTAACATCCCTCACTCCTCAGAAAATATTGCTACCTCATTCAACACACACTTCACACAAACCGTACTATCACTAGCTAAACAACACAACCCCCCTCCCCTCCATCCCACACCTTCAACTAGTAATCTCCCCACTGCCTTCTCTTTTTCTCCTTTACCTACCTCCAACATAAAAAAAAAAACTCATAACTAAACTTAAGCCCACCAAATTAGCAGCAGACAACCTCCCAAGTGAATACCTACAAATCGCAGCTGATGCTCTGGCCTACCCAGTATCCATCTTGATAAACCGATCTCTGTCAGAAAGTTACGTTCCCACACTGTGGAAAGTATCACATATAATTCCCCTCCACAAAGGCAGACCCTCCACAGAACTAACCAGTTACCGCTCCATAGCTATTCACTCTCCACTCTCCAAAATACTAGAGAGATGCATACACTCTCAGGTCTCAGACTACCTCCTTACTAACAACCTCCTTTCCAATACTCAGCATGGTTTCCGACCAAACCATAGCACCACCACTGCCTTACTCTCCTTTACTAACACTATCCTTTAGCATAAAAACAATGGCTATCTCTCCTCTGCTACTTTCCTAGAACTATCTAAAGCATTTGATGTGGTCCCACACAAACAACTTCTCTGTCCTCAATAACCTATCCTTCTCACAATCAGTCATCAACTGGTTTCAAAGTTACCTGTCTGACAGCCAACAATCCGTTGTATGGCAGAATGACATATCTCCCCAACTACCTGTCTCCATAGGGGTTCCCCAAGGATCCATCCTTGGACCCCTACTCTTCTCTGTTTTCATCAATAATCTATCCTCTGCCACCAAACATGGCACACTCGTACAATACGCAGATGACTCAACCATCATCTGCTCAGCCCAGTCCCTACCCAAACTGCAAAAAGTCACACAGGAAGCCTTTTCCTCTGTTGAAACTTGGTTATCCGATGCCCAATTAATACTCAACCCAAACAAAACTAAACTACTCATCTTCCAGCCTACCAAACATACTCAAAACAACTCTCACTTTAACATCACAGCAAAAGACAACACCACTATATACCCAACTGAACACACCAAATTGCTAGGAGTGGAATAGACAATAAACTAAAATTTGACATTCACATATCCATGAGCATAAAAAAGTCCACAAAAAACTAGGAGCGTTATACAGAAATAAGCAACTTCTCACCAAAGCAGCAAGGATTTCAATAGCAAATTCCCACCTTATCTCCACCCTACTCTATGCCTCTCCAATATATACCAACATAAGGCAATGCGATCTAAACAAGCTAGAGACCTGCTACAACAAAATCACCAAATTCGCCACAGGGGAATCCTACCGTAGTCACCACCATCTCTCACTTGCTGAACTGGGCTGGCTTGAACTCCCTCACCTCCTTCAATGGTATCAACTCTCACTCGCCCACAGACTAGTAAACCATCCACTAAATGTCCCATCCCTCCAGAATCTACTGCAACCCATATCGCACCACCAGACCACTAAGATCCAGCAACAAAAATCACTTGCAGATCACTAAAGCCAATAACACTGCTGATGAAGCACTATTCTCTTGCACCATAGCCAAATTATGGAACTCCCTCCCACCCACAATTACCTCCATACCATCATGCACCCACTTCAAAACTTTACTAAAAGCGCACCTAAAAACATGCTTGGCTATGCCCTTGTAGCTCCCACTCTAATAACACCCACCCCATCCAACCACTACCTTTCTTTCCACCCCACTAACTACCTTGATTATAGCAAGCTCAGATGCTTGTAAGCCTAGTACTAGTAGGAACTTCTTATTGTAACATTTGTTAATGTCTGTTGTGTACTTCACAGATACAGATTCTAGTTGTCTACTGATGTACTGTGTTCTTCATCTGTAAATATGTTGTAAGTACTTGCTACGTAAATTGTTAATCACTGTGTAATCCAATGTAACTACTGTCTGTTTATTTTAACTGTGGAGCTTATCTCCCCGAGCCTCCACTGAAAATGGACCTATGTCCAGTCGGACACTCCGGGTCAACAAATATAAATAAATACGTTTTTACGTGATGAAGATATTTTGTCTGTTTTTCCAGTTCTGGCACCGGTGCCTACACCAGGAGTTGCATTTTATCCTGGGAGATGTGCACCCACTCTTTTTTAAGCCTTTCTCCATGACATATAAATGAAATCTATACCAACAGTACTATTGTAAGATTTTATATAAACAAAGTCTACAATGTGAAGGTACTCAGCAAGGCTTGAGAATGAATTAAAGTTCACCAATATTCTGTCCTGTCCTTCCTGAGTCTGTATCTCTCTCTCTCTCTCTCACTCACTGTCTCAATTAGGACTCCTTTTCAATTTCAGGATTAGGATTTGGCTTTTATGAACTTTAGTTGGAGGCAATTCTGGTATACTGCAGGTGCTTAGAAGCACACTCTTGGCAAATGTTGAAGATCAATACTAATTCCATGAACTTTAATTGTGCCCTGACTTAGAAATGAGGTTTGTTGATGTTAAGGTAATACAAATGCAAAGCATTTGGAGAAATTTAAATGTAAAGAGAAAGAGGGCAAAACCTTCTCAACTGCTGGCGTACGTTTTAAGCCTCCTCAACATCCATTTTCAAAGATGCAATGGAGCCCATATCTGATGTGTTTCAGACATGGGCTGAACTGAGGATCTGGAAGGAAACACAGGTGCATCCGCAGCTTCCACAATGGTTACTAGTCCAACAGTGATCATAACTGTACTTTCAGCCATCTCCATGTCTCTCTTTCGGGCAGTCAGCAGTCTAACCACTTAAGATTTACCCATCTTGTCTCTTGGAGACCAGTGAGTTCATTTTCCCTTCCACTTTCTCGCATGGTGATCATTGCACGAGACAAATGGGTGATGCCAATAATATCCAGAGGTTATTAAATCTAGTTTTCCACTCATGACAATTCTTGCTGTTTCTCCATCTCTGATATGCTACACTGTTAGAAATGTTAATCCTTGTATAAAACTGAGCCATCCAGAAGGTCCCACCTAGATTCTTGGTACTTAAGAAAACAACTGATGTGTGGCTTAGATGAAGTCATCTGGAAAGAATCATTTTGTATGGTCATAGTGCATTTGAGCCTTTCTTCCTGTTAGGAGATTGGATGTGCTTTTTAGACTTCAAGGGTATATCAAGCTTTACTATAATTGTAGATGTGTCCAGGAGGTTTCTTCTATCCCAAAGAGGGCAATTATCCATCAATTCGTAATGTTTCCATTTGATCTGATCTCCATCCCCAAGATGTTTATCAGATGCATGACTGTAGTAGAAGTTAAGGGCTGCAGGGAGCAAAGTCTTTCCCTTATTTGGAAGATTGCCTCCTAGTCACGTCCCAACAAGGGCAGGTTTAATCGAGTTGAGGGAGTCTCTGCTACGTCCCTTGAAATCGCAAATTTGCAGACTGACCAATATAAAATATCACATTCATTGGATGCATACTAAATATCTTAACCTATGTATTTATTTATATTTCTTTGTTGGCTGGAGTAAACACTAATCCATTTTGACCTTGTTCAGGTTCAGCATGGGATTACAACAGGCCAAATAAGCATGATAGTTTTTTTTGCCTCAGAGATGGAGCATTTGACCTGCAAACATATAAAATTATGGGTCTACTTCTTTTGACCTAACTTTCATTTGCCTGACACTCATTTGCCTGAGACCAAATGACTGAAATTTCATTTGCCTGACACTTCATTTGCCTGACAAGTATTATTAGCAAGAAAATGGAATATGTCCCCTTCCCCACTGCAGTGCGACCCTGGAGTTAGAATATATAGTTGGGGGGGGGGGCACAGCCCCCCACAATGGGGGGTGTGGGGGGCGAAGCCCCCCCCCTTACTTTTCTGTTACTAAGCAATATTACATCAAAAGTTAACAATATCATATGAAATGAAGTGGGGGGCTTCACCCCCCACACCCACCCCTAACTATATATTCTAACTCCAGGGTCGCACTGCAGTGGGGAAGGGGGCATATTCCATTTTCTTGCTTATAATACTTGTCAGGCAAATGAAGTGTCAGGCAAATGAAGTGTCAGGCAAATGAAGTGTCAGGCAAATGAAGTGTCAGGCAAATGAAGTGTCAGGCAAATAAGAAGTGTCAGGCAAATAAGAAGTGTCAGGCAAATAAGAAGTGTCAGGCAAATAAGAAGTGTCAGGCAAATAAGAAGTGTCAGGCAAATAAGAAGTGTCAGGCAAATAAGAAGTGTCAGGCAAATAAGAAGTGTCAGGCAAATAAGAAGTGTCAGGCAAATAAGAAGTGTCAGGCAAATAAGAAGTGTCAGGCAAATAAGAAGTGTCAGGCAAATGAAAGTTAGGTCAAAAGAGGTAGACCCAAAATTATATATGTGGTAAAAACCTGTATTATACACAAATTCAGTAACAGCTGTTATTTGGAATATGTACAATTTTAGTAGTTATGGATATGAGAGTACTAATTGAAGAAGGAAGGTCCAGTGAAGGGAGAAGGGGTTTGTTTAAGAATGGGATAGGAAGTGTGGAAGTGGGATAAATTGAGTTTAAAGAAGGGTGAGATGATGCTACTGTGGTTGGAGTGTGTTCATTTTGATAAGTAAATGACCAAAGTGCGTAATTATTATTGTTCTGGAGATTTATGCTTTGTTGTTTTCCCTTGAATGACATGGCTATTTAGGAGTCATTTGCCATACACAAATTTAAAAAGGATTTTTTTTTTTACTTTCTGCTGGTATCAATGTAGGTGTTCATGAACTGTGTATGTGAAGTTGTTCTATCTCACCGTTCATTCTTTACTGATGGGTTTGGTGCCGATCTCCCAGCTACGAATCGGCACCTATTACAAAGCTTGAGGATTTCAAGTAGCTTGAGGCCAAGTCCCTATCCCATGATGCAGCTTGAGTTACCCCCGATCTAGTTTGCCACTGCAACTGATCAGAGGTTCCTGATAGCTCGGGCCAGTAAAACTTTAAATACTTTTCTATTTCAAAAATTGTTAGTTTTTCACTATAGTAGTTGGATATTTAGGTTAGATAAGCTCTTAAATCTTATCTACAGAGTTCCCCTCCCTGTGTGCTGTTTTCCTAGCTATATATTTGGCCTCGTTTTTCTTTATCGGCTTATTTAAGTTCTCTGACAAAAAAATTTTGTTGTGACCTTTTGTCACATATATTGCTAGAATAGTATTGTGTGACTACTTAGTTAACTTACTTATTAAAAGTCTCTGTGGGTGTGCTTGTTAGCTTTAACCTTAGGCCTGTGTGCATATATTTAGCCTGTTTTTTTTTATAAGGCTTAGTAGTAGTTATAGCAAGCCTTAGTTTAAAAGGCTTGTGTGTGCCTCTGCTGATAGTTAGCCTGTTTTGTATTACAAGGCTTATTAGTACTTATAGTTAGCCTTAGTTTAAAAGGCTTGTGTGTGTGTGTCTGTGTGCTTATAGTTAGCCTGTTTTTATTAGAAGGCTAATTTATATTCCTGTTGTTGGCTGTGTCCATTTCTGTCATGGCTGATGACAAGGGCAAACACCCTTAGTCAGGGTTTAAAAAATTCCCTAAATGTGGGCAGAATATGTCTGTTACTGACTGCCATGTGAATTCTGTCTACTGCTTGGGTGTCTTGCACTTACAAGAAACATGTTCTATATGCCATCCTTTTTCCCCTAGAGTCCTCCAAGAGAGAAAAAGAAAGCTTATTGACGGGTTTGTTGAAACCTCCTTTAGAGGAGGCTTTGAGTGACCAGGATGGATCTAGTAAGTCCTCAAAGTCCTCCAAGATTTCTGTGGATTCAAAAAAATCAAGAGAGTCTGTGACATTGGCTCCACAGGTCTCGCAGCTGACTGTCTTTTCTTTTCGGAGCTGGTTCCCAGTTTTGGAACCAGTATCCGAAATTCCTAAATCACCACTACTCCAGTCAGTACCATCAGTCCGATAATCTCGGTCTTCTGTTAGCCTATCTGATTTGGAGGTGGTGCAAAAGCTTCTACAGGCACTGGCCTTTGCCAAATTATTGGCTTCGGAGCCGAAGACCTGTATACCAGCTATATCTCTTCCTCCTCCGAGCCATACTGGTCCTTCGGAGCCGGAGGAGTCAGGCTTGCTGATTGTGGAGCCATCGGAGCCGACGCCTGCTCCAGTGTCTTTGGCTCCATTCACTCTGACGTCCTCGGCACCGATCGAGGACTCCAGGTGCCGACACACTCTGGTCGGGTCTAGGAAGATAGTCGAACTGACTTGTTGGTTCCGACTTTTCCTCTCGAGGCTTCTGCTCGGATGAGCTCAGCTCCTCCCTCGGGCTCAGAGCTCACTGTCCCAGTGCCGGGGGTATTGACGGTTTCCTGGGATCAGTCAGTCCCTTCGCATCAGAGCAGAGGTGCCTTCGAAGCCATCAGGAGAGTTGTCTCCCAAGACATCCTCAACTTTGGGTCCGGCTTCTTCATCCCCTAAAGGGCCTGTGTCTGCTTCTGCCCCACAGATCCTTGCTAAGCATAAGGGCAGAGACCCAGAGCCTCAGGAAGCCCCATTGGGTGGCCCCATGCTCTTCTGAGACCTCCCGAGAAGCTCCCACTGATGAGGTTCCCAGGAAGTGTGCATGTAAGAAGAAACATTTGGACTCCCCTCAGGAGTCATTAACATCTGACACTGACTTGGATGAATCAGAAGGGTCTCCACGGTCCCTCTCTAAGGATATCTCATTTGCTGAGATACTGGAAATCCTTAGGCAGAGGGATGACTGGCAGTCCACCAACCCTACTGAGGAGGAGTCGGTCCTCCTGAAGGCTTTCGGGTCTCAGCCCTCCACCTCTTGGGTGTCTCCGCCCTTTGATGAGTTTATGCAGCTGGTCTCACGAAGGGCATGGGAGTCTCCAGATACCATGGAGCCTGTCCCTAGGAGATCTAATAAGTTCATATCTGCTCCCTAGATAAATCCTTCTTGATCAAAGGTGTGGCAGTTGATGCCATGGTGGTGGCAGAAAGGAAATGTCTACAACTTCCTAGTCTATCCATCCTTCTAACAGCGACTCCAGGATCATGGAAGTGCATATTTAGTTCAGTGACTTTTGCACATCGTTGGCTTAACTATTTAACTCATTTTACGAGACTACAAAGAGATCTCCTTAAAGAGCTGGGAGATGCTCTTCAGGGTACAGTAGCTGCAGGAGCTACAGACAAAGTTGCCGCACAGCTTCCTTCCCTTAATTCCATAGTGAATTCGTCCATGCGTCTCATTTCATATGCAAGCTGATGGAATGACTAGGGCAAGCGGGTACAGGAGTTGCTCTTAGGAGGCACTCCTGGATGTGCTTGTGTTCCTTCGCGGAGCCCTTCAAATCATCCTTCCTGAATCAACCTTTGATGGCTCGTCACTTTTTAAGCCCAAAGTCAAGGAAACTTAAACGAGGTGTGAGCAGGACAGAAAGAGTCTGTCTGCCATTGGGGTCTGTTTTCCCACCCCTACCAGACCCTACCCCAAGGGTCAAAGGGGAGGGAAAATGTGGTTCCAAAAAGCCAAGGAGCCTTTCAGGGCACACGTGGTGAACTCTCCTCCGGGGCAGAGGAGGGGACAATAATGGAAGACGCCGGCCTTGCGGCAGAGTGGGTCTGCAACACCAAGGCAACAGAGATCACTTCTTTAGGAAGCCCTACCAGCGCTACTGAAAGGGAGGCCCAACTGCCTTGCTCTGGAGGCAGTCGGGGGGGGTCACTTAACTTTGTACCCAGACGCCTGGTTCAAAATAAATGACAACTGGGTACAAAGTATCATTTCCAGAGGAAACTTCATCCCATTCACCACACTCACTCCACTGACAAGGAAAATCCTGGATGTTCCACCCAGTTACAGGGAACAAGCAACAGTAGAGGTCCAGACGTTGCTAAGAAAGAGTCATCCAACCAGTCCCAGCAGACCAGACAGGATCTGGAACTTACTCAATATTCTTTTTAGTTCCAAAAAAAGACAGGGGACTGGAGACCTGTATTGGACCTCAGCAGACTAAACAAATCTGTAAAGAAAGAGAAGTTTTGGATGGTCACGCTTCAGTCAATACTAAATTAAACAAATCTGTAAAGAAAGAGAAGTTTTGGATGGTCACGCTTCAGTCAATACTTCCCTTCTTAGGGAAAGACAATTGGATATGCTCGATGGATCTCCAGGATGCGTACTACCACATAAAAATGTCCAGGCCATCCAGGGATCATTTGAGCTTCCGGCTGGGAGCCAGTCATTACCAGTTTCGAGCCCTGCCCTTTGGTCTCACTACAGCCTCCAGTGTGTTCAAATGCATGGCAGTGGTCACTGCTCACCTGAGATGTTTAGGATTCCAGGTGTTTCCGTACCTAGACGATTGGCTCCTTACCGCCACCACCAGGCATCAACTCATTCAGGCCAGGGAGTCCACTCTGTCACTTTGCAATCAGCTGGGCATTACTGTAAATTCAGAAAAATCTGCCTTGTCGCCATCGCAACATATCATCTTTATCGGAGCAGAACTGGACACTACCACCACCACGCTAAGACTTCCAGTAGAAAGAGTGTTACTTCTCCGTCAGCATGTCATCATTCTAATATCCAAAAACAAAGCACCAGCATCAGAAGTTCTGAAATTGTTAGATATGGTGGCAGCAGGATTTCTAGCCATACCACTAGGTCATATGCACATGCGGATACTACAATGGTTTTGTTCACTCAATGGTCTTACCAAGAGCTCCCCATGTCTCACATGATAATGATCACAAATTCCTGCAAAAAGTGTCTTCAGTGGTAGTTGACCTCACTTCATGTTACGATAGGAAGCCCATTTGTGCTACCCCCTCCAGTGGCCACAGTGACAACGGACGCTTCCCTGATAGGGTGGGGGTGGGGGGCATTTTCAGGGAAAGACAGCCCAAGGCACATGGACCGATCAAGAGACATCTGCATATCAATGTCCTAGAGATGAGAGCAGTACTTTCGGTGTTGCAGTACTTCCAGGACTCTCTTCCTCTGGGTATGAGTGCAATTCAGATGGACAACATGTCAGTGGTCTGGTATTTGAACAGACAAGGAGGAACCAGATCATACCCCCTTTGTCACGAGGCCCTCAGAGTATGGCAGTGGGCTATTTCCACCCAGCACTTTCTGTTAGCAAAGCACATCCCAGGGAAATCCAGCGTGATAGCAGCCAAGTTGAGCAGAGCAATTTTGTTGCCCCATGAGTGGTCCCTCAAGATGGAAATAGTGGACAGGATATTCCATAGGTGGGGCCAGCCTTGCTGCAACCTTTTTACCAGTCACATGAACACCAAATGCAGAAGCTACTTCGCCCTGATTCCCCCTCCGGGAGAAGCCCCAAGGGATGCACTCGTTCACGATTGCCCCCCAGGTCTCCTCTATACATTCCCACCAATCCCGTTGATACACAAGGTATTACTGAAAGCCAAAGCCCTGGGAAGGACCATCATTCTAATAACTCCCAATTGGCCTCATCAGATTTGGTTCCCCTTCCTTCAACTTCATCTTTTGGAGGACCCCTGGATTCTGGACCCAGTTCCAGACCTTCTGACGCACTCATCAGGGGAACTTCATCCCTGTCTGCAGTCCATGTAGCTGACAGCTTGACTGCTCCAATTCCCATCATAGCCAGGTTCTATAACCTTTCCAGTGAGACAAAGCAAATTCTCCTATATTTTCATAAATCCTCTACGAGGAAGCTGTACCTCAGCAAATGGAAAAAAAATTTCTATATGGGCCTCTAAAAATAATATTGATCCTTACCAAGCCACTATGGCCTCTATTCTAGATTTCTTAACCATGATATTCAATAAAGGAGCTGCAGCAGCAACAGTCCGTTTTCAACTTGCTGCCATTTCTAACTTTCATCTGGGATTTGAAGGATTGAATATTATGTCACACAAATTATCCAAAGCCTTTCTCAAAGGGACCTTTCATATTAGACCACCTGTGAAATTTCCGTAGTCTCCATGGAATCTAAATTTTATGCTTTCCCACATAATTCTTCTGCCATTTGAACCAGCTTCCTCATGTGACCTCAATTTTTTGTCATGGAAAACCATCTTTTTAGTGGCTATTACTTCTGCCCACAGAGTGTCAGAGCTTTCAGGCCTTATCCATCAAGCCTCCTTATTTGATTTTCCATACTGACAGAGTCTCACTTCGAACAAACCCCTCATTCTTACCCAAAGTTTGCACTGAAACTAATCTTAACCAAATTATTGATTTGCCAGTTTTCTTCCCCAACCATTCCAACAATTTAGAGTACATGCTGCACAAACTTGATGTTCACAGACAGCTCAGATTTTATTTGGATAGCACAAAAGATTTCAGAAAATCAGACCAGCTTTCTTTTTTCATTTTCAGATTCCAGGAAGGGTATGCCAGTGGCTAAAACAACTCTGTCTAAATGGTTATCTGATTGTATCACCTTTGCTTATTCAGCTGCCAATATGCCCTTGCAGCATAAAATTAAAGTTCACTCAACCAGAGCAGTTTCTGCGTCATCTGCTTTTTTTGCCAGACTTCCTATTGCTAACATTTGCACAGCTGCCACTTGGTCAAAACCTCATACTGTTATCACTCATTACAAGGTTGACAGGGCCTCCTTTGGATCCACGGTCCTGAGAAATATACTCCCGTGAGCCACCCGAGGTTGATGGTGCTTGGGACTCTACCCATCAGTAAAGAATGAACGACTAGATAGAACAACTTCACATAAAGAAGTTATGTACTTACCATAATGTTCCATGTGAGTTGTTCATCTCACCTTCATTCTTACTTCCCTCCTTCCTACCCCCTCCTGGGCTCGCAGAAGACCTAGATGCTAGATCCTTCCTGGTCACTCAACCCTTCTACGCTCTGTCTCTCTTATGGAGTTATAGAATGACATATGCTATTATTATACGCAGCAAACAAGATTTTGAGGTAACTCGAGGTGCATCATGGGACAGGGACTTGGCCTCGAGCTACTTGAAATCCTCGAGCTTCGCAGTAGGTGCTGACTCTGAGCCGAGGGATCGGTTCTGAACCCATCAGTAAAGAATGAAGGTGAGATGAACAACTCACATGGAACCTTATGGTAGGTACATAACTTCTTTTTTGGGAGTGATTCAAATATTTTAGGTGCTCACACTGAGAGTGAGTGATCTGTGGCTCGGACGCATATCTCTCAACTGTACAGATTTTCACAGAATGTCCAGATTCCTGCCTTGTATTTTTGATCTGTTTCTCATAAAATTGTGGTTTTCTGGTAAATCATTGAGGGTTGAAGTCAGAAAATAATGACAGACATTTGGGTTTTAGACTTCATATCCTTCAGAAAAGTCATGCTAATGTAAAACCTGTTGTTCTATCAACTTTCTAAATTTGTAAGAGCAATATTTAAAATCTGTCCCTATTTTTGGGCCTTTGTCCCTCCATTATATATGTCTTTTCCAAGATTTCTTGCTCTTAGAGGTTGAGAGGCATGGACTCGCTTGGAGCCTAATGGGGGTTGTCGATTGATGAGGGTAGGGATTTTCACTAGTAAGAAGTGATTCCATCTGCCAGCAAAGAAGGGGGAGCAAGTTTAGACTGACAAGTTTATGGGCAAGGGATGCAGTTAGTAATGTCCATTATTCAAGGTATACTTGTGTTTAGACTAATGGCAATTTTAGAACCCAGGCTCCATATCTACAGATTATACCAAATGGCCAGCCCTATAATATTGTGACATCTTAAGTGTTCATACAGTTAATCATGTATGTGAATTTGACGTTTATTCCTTAAATTAACAATTTTGAAGAAGCAAATATAAAATGTCTTATAGTTATACAAGAACCAATATGGTAGCAAAGATTGGTATCTTTTAATGATCTTTTCAGAATGAGTCAACTCCAAACCTAGTAAGATTCCTAGCAACTCGTTGTGTGAAGCTTTCAACCTTAATCATAATCTACCTCTTACAAAATGGTAGTGAATGGAAAGTAAGCCGAAGTGTCTACCAGAATAGTTTAGATCTTGAACATCACATAGGCATCTAGTAAATTGTCTTTGTACTCACTCAAGGAGAATGAAATCATCCTTTGATTAGGAGGAAAACGTAGTTTGCCATAGTAACTAGCCTAACGTAAGTTACAGATCATTTTCAGTAAAGCAGAAGATTTAGATTGAAAATATTTGGAAAATTTGGACCTTTTTAGGGCATTAGATTTGACCAGTGACGTATTGACTTTATTGTTCAGTTTGTGGTCAATATAGAAACCAAGATCTTTAAGTAAGAAATTACTGGGTGTCAGATGTGTATTAAATTATCTATGAGAAAATCCATGAGTTGATCCAGTTTAATGTAAAGGTGGGATTACTGAGTTTCATCATGCATTCTATAATAACTGAATGTGTTACATTAACTGCTTTGAAAAGATCGAAATATACCACAATAATATCCAATCATGATTAGGCAGATGGAAGTAGAGTGCCTTTATAACCATGTTGATAGATATCCAAGCTTGAATAGTATGAGTTTTGCCTTAGGCCTTTGACAATAGGGAGTGATGGTGTTCTATCTGTTGGTATAGGATAATAAACATACATATATTATTGGACATTGTAAAGCTGTCTAATTCTTTACTGAGGCTACTGCAACTGTTGGAATTTCATACTTAAACTGTGGAAGAAGGACCCCTTTTCATATTGCTGTTCTTCCTGATGGGAAGAGATAGTGAGAGATTTAGCTTAGAAATGGATTTCCGTGGCTTTACTAAGCGGGACGTTACTCAGGAGCGTGCAGGTCTGGCCTCAGACTGATGTTGGTCAGT
Organism: Protopterus annectens; assembly: GCF_019279795.1. Taxonomy (NCBI): domain Eukaryota; kingdom Metazoa; phylum Chordata; order Ceratodontiformes; family Protopteridae; genus Protopterus; species Protopterus annectens. The sequence goes on along the minus strand of NC_056737.1, from coordinate 1,923,680,330 downwards.
AGGACTCAGGACAGCATCAGTTTTGCATAATCCCTTTTGCCTGCTTTTACATGAGAATTCTGCAGTGCACATGAAGTACAAAGGAACCAGCTGTCATATCTTCTATATCACCTTGTGAACATTTCCAGGTCTGCAAGTTTCACTTCAGCAGAGGACTGCATTCACCAAAGCTATTTCTTGGCAACCCATTTCAAGTTACCACACCTGCAGTGGCTGTCACCACAGACTTTTCAACCCCGGGGGGGTAAGCATTTTCAAGTTTGAACTGTACAAGGTGCATACTCTCACAATATAACCAGTCTGCACATAAATGTTCTGGAGATTAAGGCGGCTCTGTTACTTTACACGTACTTCAAGGCTCCCTTTTCCACAGTGCAATTGCCATACATACCAACAACACTTTTGTGGTATGGTATATTGGTCAACAATGGGAAATTCACTCCTATCCTTTATGCCAGGAAATAGAGGGTGTAGGAATGGGTCTACATAAATTGGTCAAAGGGCCAAACTGTCAAAACCCATATGGTCGACAGTTTGGTTCATCAAGCCATTCTGATTGAGATCGTGGAACAGTAGGCATCGGGAAATTTGAGCTTTTTCCATACTGTAGAGTAATCTCTGAGTTGGTATAAATAATTAAAGGGCTGTGAGGTGAGCAGGGGGCAAACCTCCCCTGCAAAAATGTGTTGTGGTGTTGGCAAGTATTGTGTAGATGTCAGTTTTACAGTTAACTTCATTGTTGACTACATAGCTTTCAACAAACTGACGTAGATCTGTAGAAATAAGCTTTAGCTACCAACGTCTTTTTAATCACCTGTCATGTTCGGGAGATGGGGGGAGAACAGCTCCTTAATAGAAAGACTGCCATTTATTGCTGATGCAGCAAATGTGGCCCATCAAGAATGGCAGTAGCATGGGGAAAAAAGTAGTTGAGGAGGCCGTTCTGTAACCTATTTGCATCCTTGGTCTACACTAAGTGCTGCAGCTTCTATTCCATCATTCTCTCACAGGCAGAAAGTACCAAGGATGTGCTTGTGTAGCTAGGGGCCATGGCACTCCTTTGTTTTTTGACTGTTTTCCCCTCATTTAGTAACCATTCTGAAGCCTATAACTTACTCTACTTCCACTGGTAACCAGGGGCCCTTCATACCCTTACAGGGGTGGTACAAAACATTACATCTGTCCCAGAATCTAACACTAGAAAAATATAAAACAGCAAATTGATTGATGTTTCCATTTGGACTTTCCATAAAGGGTTAGATCCCTTTACAGATCTGCTTCAGCTATAGTGTACCATCTGGCTTTGTCTTTGGCTCTGGCTTGGGTTATTTGTTAATGTGCACTTAGCTACTATTTCCAACTTCCACCATAATACTAACTCCTTTCCACTGGCATTCCTTAAAGCTTGCAAGCCTTTTTTAAATTGAGTCTTTCTCATTCAGTTCCAGTTGAGGGATCCTCCTCTTCCTTGGAACCCTTGCTTTGTTCTGGGGAAATTAAATCTTCCTATTTTTGAACCAGCAGTCAAGGCATAATCGGTATCTATCATGGAAGATCCTGTTTCTAATGCTGGTTTATAGGGTTCATAAGTGTTTACTAGGCTAACGACCACAAGGGCCTTTGTAAGCCTAACTATGCATCCCAAATCTCTGACAAGTTCTGATACCCTTGATAAGTGTAACCAGGGGCTTGGGAGATGAACCATTTACAGTTTACCTGTGTCCATTAGATTCATAGGTGCCAAACCAGGGATGAATTTCCGCTTTCCCATCCAGTTGTCCAAGTTGCAGTTGAATTGGGTTAGGGAGGAACTCTGCTTCACATGGATGGGGGAGCCTGTTCCATAGACACGGTAGTCTCTGGGATACATACCTCTCTCTCTCCAGCAGGACCTATTTATATCACAGGCAAGGTTTAAGTCTTTAGAACAGGTAATTCTGGTGCTGTTTGTTTTGTGGATGTGTAGGAGGTCCATCAGAGTGGGGTCTGACAATGCCCTGTATGCCAGGCATAGATCTCCCCTCAAAAGCCCATAGGAGACAGAATACAGGGATAGGACCTTGTGGTGGTCTGCCTAGGACATTTTACTTGCACCCTGTATTCTTTTATTGAAGAACCTCTGTGGACGTTCCAGTTGTAGGATATGCCTAGTTAGGTACATACCAAAGGGAGCATTGTAATCAATGATAGGTCTGATGAATGCCAAGTACAGTGGAACAATGACTTCCTTGAACTTAGATGCCATACCTTTGTTTATAAGTTGTGCAATAAAGAACGATTTCCTAACCACTGTAGACACATGATGGTCAATGGCTAGATTACTATCTGTGTGTGTCCCTAAGTCCCTGACTACTGGGTCAACTCTAAGGGGTGTGTTGTTAATATGATAGTTACCAGGGATGGATGACTTCCCAAATGATACTATTATGCATTTCTTGGCATTTAGTTTTAGTCCATGGCTCTGATACCAGTTGTTTGTGTCAGCCGCTCCTGGAGAATATTTGTGTCAAGTGTGAGATTCAGTGACATCTCCTAATTTGCAATCATCTGCAAATTTAGTCAGCCAGAGACCACTAACATTGGCTTTGACTTCAGAGAAGTAAATGCCAAAAAGAAGCAGTCCAAGGACTGATCCCCGAGGGACTGCACTTGTGACTGGCCACTTTGTAGAAGTGGACTCCCCAACTCTAACTTCCTGGGTCCTGTCTGTGAGCCAGTTGGCTGTCCACTTGGTGACATATGGGTTTGTACTTAACCTCTTGAGTTTGTTGGCAATGCCTGAGTGGAGTATTATGTCAAATGCCTTGGCCAGGTCAAGGTAGGCAGTGTGAACAATTTTGACCTCATCCATTGCTTTGGTGACCTTCTCAAAGAAGTCCACCTGGTTGAGTAGGTATGATCTGACCTTGACAAAACCAAACTGGGTTGGGTCCAGTGTCTGGAGGTTTACTATATCTTTATTGATCATCTCCCTGATAATTCTTTCCATGGCTTTACATACAATAGTGAGACTTATGGGTCTGTAGTTTCCAGGGTCGGTAGATAGTTCACCTTTGTGCAGAGGGATGACTGTTGCCTTTCTCCATTCATGAGGCACAAAACCTGTTTGGAGGATACAGTTAAATAGTAATTCCAGAGGCCTTGATAGGTCACACTTCATGCTGTTTAGAAGGCATCCTGGAGTATTGTCTGGGCCCATTGATGCAGTGTTCTTGGTCTTCGAGCATTAAGGACTTGTTCACTAGTGATAGTAAGGGGGTTATATTTGACAATATTTCCTGAGAGAAGGTTGAGGGGGAAAAAAGGATAAAGCTGGAGCTGAATTTATCAGCCAGGAGGTTTGCTATGTCCTCTGGCCTAGTATAGATGGCTCCATTTACAATGAACTATGCACACAGTTGTGTATTGCCTTTGAGGTTGCAGACATATAGCTAAAGAATTCTTTGTGGTTGTCCTTGGCCTGGGACACCAAACTTGCTCAAATTTGCCTTTGGTAGACTTTATTTGTCCTCTGAGTTGTTTTAGTTTGAGAGTGCTTTTATCATGCTGTGCTGCACCTCCTAATTGTTGCCATGCTTTTCTTCCTCCTGTTACATAGCCTATATATTTTGTGATTCCACAAGGGTGGCTTGTTGTTTTGGGTTAGTTCTGTACTTCTTCCTGGTGGGTACAGCTGCCTGTATGCAGCTCTTAACATGCTTGTACAGGGTTTCTGTGAGCAGTTCTGCATAGGCAACAGTGTTCTCAGGGTTTATGGGGGCTTGAAATGTGGCTAGGTTCTCACTTAATAGCAGGAGCTTCGCCTTAGAATAGTTCCTGAATATTCCAGGTTTAGCTGGAGGTCCATGTTTTATTTTTACTTCAAAGGAGACCATTTTGTAGTCTGACCTTACCAGGGAAGGCATTACAGTAGGTAGTGTGCAGCACTCCCATATTAGTGAGGACCAGATCCATTATGGTTGCACACCTGGTTGGTGTATTGACTATCTGGTCCAGGGAGTTTGCTTTTACAAAATCCAGGAATCTCTGTGCATGTACATTTGGTGTCGTATAGGATTCCCAGTTAGTAATGGGGTAATTAAAGACACCAATGAATATGGTATTGGGTTGGATGGTTAGTGTTTCTAATAAGTTGAAATACATAGTATGCGTTTTCTGGATCATAGAGGGGGATCTATAGCTTGCAAGGAATTGGTACTATATTTTTCCTAAAGTGATTTGAACATGGAGCAGCTCAAGTGCATTGCTCTGTTTGACCAGCCTTGATGTATATTTATCTTTGATGTTAATACACACTTCCATCTTTACTCCCTGCTTGTGAAGTAGCTGGCCTTAATGTGTGGAAGGCATTATAACCTAGCACTGTTGGTGTGCTCTCCGCAGCTTTAAACATGTATCAGTGACCACACAGATGTCTGCATTCTCTAGGGTAAAGAGAGCTTCTAGGGAGTGCAGTGTTTTGTTTAGACTCCTAGCATTGAGCAGTAATACCTTTAAATTTTCTTGGATTTGATTTGCTATGTCAGAAGTACTTTCAGTTTGGCGTTGCCTAAAAAAGGCACTATGGAGAAGACTATGTTGTAGCTAATATTTGAAGCCTAGAGGGGAGAGGTGCAGACCATTCCTGGCAAAGCAGCATGGTCTTTTGACCATCTCCTTCCATGCTGACACATATTGCACCCATCTAGAATGACACCAGAAACAGTCAGTTATTAAAGTCGATCATCTTTTGTTCATATTGTGGCATCATCCTTGGAGAAGGTAAAATGCTGCTCATTGCTAGGCTCATACCAGCCTGAAATACATATTCTGAGAGCTCCATGATATCTATCTTCATATAGTCTAGGGAGGTACACTTCAGGTCATTTAATCCCACATGGACTATGACTGAGTCATATTGGTATTTGTGATTCAGTGACCCGAGTGCCTGCATAATATGGCAGATTCTAGCCCCTGATAAGCAACTAACTGTGACTTTCTTGTTACTGAGCTTGGTGAGAGGAATATCGGTGTGCCTCACGATGGAGTCTCCAATAACTAGAATGTTGGATTGTGTGGTGGCTTGCCTTATGGGCTTAGAGATAGAGGCTCCATGAAATGCAGCTGTATGTGTTGATGTGGGTGTTGTTTTGAAAGAGTGCATTTGGGGCTGGAGGGTATTTGTTATGTGTACTTCATCTGGGATTTCTTTGTGTTAAGGAAGGTTACAATTAAGTGCCTGCCTCCTCATTTGTGGGTCGATACGTCTGCTTTGAATTGTGCGTAATGGGTGCAGCGTGTGTACTACTGACAACCTTATTGACATTAGGAGTATTTTTATGTAAGAGCTTTGCCTCCAGTGACATATGTAAATGCATCTCTCACATACCATATCAGTTTGTTTGAGAATTAACTGTTTTTCAGTAAACAAGAGGAAAATTTCTACATTGCCTCAGGATGCTCATATGTACCAAGCCAGTAATGGAGACAGTGGGAAAGATCATATCCATGGCAACAGACCCTTTTTTATTGATTAGACAGAGTGAGAGTATCAATCACTGTCAGGAGTGTGCGGTTTGCAGCTATGGGGCCAGTATTTGTGACTGCAAGCTAGTTGTCCTGTGTAGGTATTGGAGAAGTTTCATTTATATGAAAAATGTCACTCAAGGTATCTGAGTCTGTACAGAGCAATGACAAAAACTTGATGGGAAACTAATACGTAGACCCTGAAAATTTAAGGATGAAGTATTTAGGCGGATATTCTGAAGTTAGAAACAAATCAAGCAGTACTTCCTGAAAAGAAATAATTAGCTTGCCAAGAATGATGAAAAGATGGTAGTCACATGCATGCCTACTACAAATGCTGGTCTCACCACAGCTTTACTCTGTTGGGATGCAATGCTCCTTTGTGTTTTCTCTCAACAGAAGCAAAATGTTAGCACCAGTCCCAAGATTGGAAACAGGCCACAGCCTGTTTAGTGATCCACAGTCTTGTCCCAGATGATGCAAGGGGTCTGTAGGCTTGTAGTCTTTTCCTGGTAGATGCCTTGAATATCAACCAGACCAATCAGAAACATTAAGCACAGACACTCACTCTCCAATCAGAAGCAGTCATGAATCAATGCACTCTACTACTTCTGTCACCAGGACCCGAATATAAGCACAGATTCCAAACTGTGACCTATAAAGCAGTTATTAGGCTTTCTGGTAATCTGTTTACATCTACCAGTAGGGTCTTCATACTGCAGGCCCTATGAATTAAGCCTTCTTTATCGGACATGTCACAAAGATGGGGTGTCTTTGCTAACCAGTCCATCCTTTATGTCCTAATGGCCACTAAAATTAATTTTAATCCATATATACACCAGTCTGTTGTCTTTATTGAATATTTATTTACCTGTAAGTGGACTGGTCAGCAGACCCTTTTCAGCCATGACTCTGTTAGCAGTTACACTGCTGTAGATCTTGGCAGTGATGAGTTTAGGATTCTGCAAGGACAAGTCTGCTGATTTTTGTTTATATTTTGCAAGCGAATTGACCATGAAGAGGTTTAATATTCTGTTGTATAGTTTTAGATGGTGTTTTGCTAATCATGGTCAGTATGCCTGGCCAGTGAAAAAGTGGGGTTCAAAGTGATCTCTAGGTGCTGCTGTTTTATTACTAATGGTAGTGGGTTGCTGTCTGTATCAGTTATAATTTTTTATTTTACATTTGTTTACCGGGAAACTTCGACTGGGCAGAGCCTATTTTCAGCGGAGGCCTGGGGAAAAAAGCTCCAACATAGTAAAAATACATAAAAACATAGTGATATTTTTTTATATAATGGTAAAAGCCATGACATGAATAACAAAATTGAGTACTTCTGTAATAACTAATAATTGGATGAACGTGTCAGTGATTTGTATGGTAATTGTAACAATACAGTTGTTCAGTTTTAAAAACGTATCCAGGGATAACTATTGTTAAACATGGTGTGCATTAGACTTAAGAAAAAAAATCAGAGACTAGTAAAGCAGGAATTACACTACACGCACTTTGTGTTTAGTTATGTTAAAGTAGGTGGAGTGAAGGTGAAATGAAAGAGAAGAGTGAAGGAGAGATGGACAAAGGGGGTAAGAAAGGGAAAGGTTGAGAAAGAGAAGGGCTTTGCTAGTTAATTGGTTTAATGTTACTGAGATTTTTTTTTATCTCTAAGTGTGAGATAGGTACTAGATATGTGTAGGACAGGAAGATGGATGTATGAGTGAGATAGCATGTTTGTGAGATAAATATACATTTTTGAGTAAGAGACTTTTCCTGTTCAAAGTTAGCCTGGACTATTACATGAACAGAGCCATGTGCCTGATAAATAATGTTTGAGTTGTTTTTTAAGTTGAGTTAGGTTGCTAGCGTTTCTAATAGCATGAGGGAGTATATTCCAGATTTTTGCTACATGGCATGAGTATAGAATCCCCCACAGTATTTGTAGATTTGGTGACCTGTAGTAATAGATTTAGGGAGTTTTTGCAGGGTGACAAATATGATAATAGACTTCAGGGGATTGATTTTATTTGTTTAATGACATAAATCTGAAAACCCAAATTGTAGTTTCTGTTGAATTGTCAAGGTGTTTTGTTCTTACATGATTCAAGAAGTAAGATAACATCTTTGTAAAAGACAAAGTTAAGATTGGGCAGGTGATGAATATATCATTGATGAACTGGGAAAATAGTGGCCCAAGGATGGTTCCTTGTGGGAAGCCTATATTAATAGTGCCTTCATTTGAAAATCAGGTTCCTAGGTGTACTTGCAGTGCTCCATTTTGGTAGTAACTTTGAAACTGTCTTTTATATTTGGGCCAAAACTCAACTTGGTAAGTTTGTGTTTGGGCAGGTTATAATTTATAGTTTGAAATGCTCCAGTGATATCAATGAACAGTTTTTGAATAATTTATGTTGTTATACATGCTATCAGTGGCAGTGTATACTGATGTCATGGTACTGATAGAATTTCTGAAACCCTGTTTATCACAAAGAAGTCCATCTTGTTTACAATGTAATATTCCAAAACAAGGGAAATACCTTATACATTGTATGGATGTGCACAGGCAGATTACATTATATGTGGATAGAACCAAATCATTAGGAAATATTTCCAGGTGTTTGTGTTATTCTCCATCAAAAATTTGGGTATCAACATTTCTAAGATTTTTTTTATTGTATGTGTTCCATTGTCTGTTTGGTCCATCTTGGACTTGAGTTGAAATGCACCCTGTTTTGCAGTATGAAGTATAAGAAGCTCTTGCATCTGTACTGAAGACCCTTTCTACAAGGGCAGAGGCATCCTTTAAGGATGCATCAGTAGTTGATATGTGCACCAGCAGGTAAATGGCCCTCTCTAAAGACTCTCATAGGACTACATGCTGAATGTGATCTCCTGGTGGTGTTCTGCTTTCAGGTCTTACGTTATTAAAAGCATGCTCACAGGAGGAATAGCTAGGATCACTCTGTCCTACCCATGAGGGAGGATGTACCTGATCACGTCAGATAAGAGTTGCATGCTTACCATAATGCTGGAACTGCATCATGTTGAGAGAGCCACGACATGCTTCTAATGCTAGAGCTGAGTAATCCACTGCATCATCACTGACATTCTGCCCACCATTCCCATGCCTCAAAGAAGAAAGGTCTTTTTTTTTTTCTCCTTCTTTTTTGGGGGGATATGTGTAAATGCTCTGTTTGAGCATGGGGCACAAGAGCTCTGGAGAACTGCGACCCAAGCAGAATATTGTGAATAGAGGAGAGGAGTTTCCTGCTTGGGAAAGTTTTTTCCTGTGCTAAGCACGTAGGACCTGGCTGGTCCTGTATGCCCTGCCTGTCAGTGAGGATGCAGTATCTGATTCAAATCTGGAGTTATAGTTGTGCTTTCAGTGACATAGCCATCTAGTCTGAGCAGAAATAAGATTAGAACAAAATATCATGTCATAATTCTTGTATATAGTTAGTGTGTAGTAGTAGTAGTAGTAGTATTCTTCCTTCCTCTTAGTGCCATGCTATGTCTACCACTAACCTTTGCTCTATATTTTCTTGCGCATCGTTTATAATTGGAAATAAAATTGCTTGATTTTTACTTGTACAGTGTTATATTTGTATTGTATACTATTATTATTCATTATTGTTTGCGCTGATTCCTGTTTCTACAGAGTGTAATATTGCTGATGCTTTATTTCTTTTAATATTCTGAGCTTGTTGCGACTGAAAGGTCAGTTACCTGGTTAACTAATGCTAAAATAAAATCGTATACCTATCTGGTTAACAAATAGTAAATAAAAATACATAACTTTTGTTTATTGTAATAGGTTAGCATCTCAGATGAATAAAACAGACAATGGGGAGCAAATTACAAAAATCTCCTGGGCACAGACCTCTCAACCAATCAGGGACAAAATTGAACAGAATCAGGGAAAAGTCAAGAAAAAAATCAGGGACACTTTTAAAATATTAGTGCTATTAAGTTGAAACATTGAGAGAATCCGAGCATATGAATTAATACACCATTTCTGAAGTAAAAGAAGTGTGTAACTCTTAATTATTGTCATTATTCATTAAGTGTAATTCACCACCTTTCTGCCCAAAGTCACTAGTTTTAGGAGGGATTCAGAGGGACAGAGCTGAAATTTGAGTCAAAATCAGGGACGTCCCTGAAAATTAGGGACAGTTGAGAGGTATGCGCTGGGCAGCTTTATAATCCGTAGTAAATAAAACCCATCTGGCTGTTTTTAGAAATTTTCAGAGATGTCTAAAGCAGCTTAATGGAATTCTGTGCACACACGCAGAAAGATTAGATCCATCAAATGATTGAAATTAAAAGGAAAGTATTTCAGGTCCAACCAGTTTCTTAAACAGTTCAGCGAGGGTCAACCTAACAGTTTTAAGCAGAATCTGCTAAAATTGGGAGAGCTTTTAATAGCAGTAAACCACAATTTCTAATTAGTGCTTTCATAGCATGGTCAGTGATTGCAGAAAGTGGCTTGAGTGAAGTAACCGTGCCAGATATGTTTAAAGCTACCACTAATGGGCAACAGAGCAATACATGCTGAATCCTAAAAAAACATCATGGGAAACGTTTGAAGCACTTGGTAACATTTTTTGAGGGTAACATAGCAGCACTGAGCACCACTAACCTATACAGTTCTCCATAAAATTCTACTACTACATCACCAACAAATATCCAGCTAATGCTAAGATCTAAATTAGCAGGCAAATCTTAGACACACCAGATGGAATAAACAAAATATTCAGCAACCTATCTAAATATAAAGCAGCTAAAAAAATCTCCTGCAGAATTAAAAAAAAAAAATTGTTTTATGGCAGCCAACTACAGTCATTTAGCTATGATGAGATTAAACTTCCTTTTTTGTTTAATACCTTTCCCGACACATTTCCAGAATTCTTTTATTCTGTATTGTAGTTATTTTCTACCTGCAAAGAGCTGTTTCATAATTGCTCATTAATGCAGTCTTTATTGTGCACGTGTATTCTTCCCTTTTTTTTTTTTCCTTGTTAGGTGTTACAGTGCATTTAAACCTAAGCAACTACATGGGAGCAGTATGTCTCTTTGATGTACTTCATTAGGCAATTGTGGAGAGCACTGGACCTTACATAAAAGGAAGTCCAGACTAGAAAGATTCCAAGTTACATGAGCATACAGAGTTGTCAGATACTCAGTAACCACGTTTCTTTCATCTATATGCATGGTATTGCATTATTTGAGAAAGCTTTTACTAATTCATTTTATATATCCGTTTTACATATAATTTCAGTGTTCACACAGTTAAATGTTTAAATACATTTTTTTCTTTATTTATTCTTATCCCCGGTGATCGTGAGTCACTCCCCTATAAACTGAAGTCCATTTGTTTTCCCATATGAGGAATGCAACCAGTGCCATTCAGAAGTAAGAACTGTGCAGGAGTTGTCAAACATGCAGCCATGAGATTAGTGCAGTGCTGTGAAATTACTTTAACATGGAACTGGTTCGCTAATAATGTGCTATCAATACCAGTAAATCCACTGTTACGGTTTTTGTCCATCAAATAAGTCTAGCAACCATCTGTTTGTCACCAACATCAGTGTTACTGCCCACCCTTTAGAACACATCAAAAATACCTTTGACTTCTGATCAGAAGTGTAGCTAGGGTCGGGCAAGGTGGTAGGAGTTGCATTCGGGAGATACTGATCTGTCAGTACTGTTTTACCAACGTTCTGAAATGAATGCTGATCATGCATTTGCAATCAGGGCTGCATTTAGCAGTGTGTGTGTGTGTGTGTGTGTGTGTGTGTGTGTGTGTGTGTGTGTATGTAAGAGGCATTAAGATGTTGCATGCAGCTGCCGTTATCCTGTCTGCCCCTATGAAAGCTGCTGCATCACTTTTCAGAAAACTAAATGGTCTCCTATTCCTGATGATCTATTTTCTACTCTTTCACATTCAAATTATTTAAAGCAAGTGTATTCACGCTGATTAAATAGGCCTCCATTCTTTCTGGTAACTTGGGAAAGATCTGTTCATAAAATCAGTTCAGCCATTTTGAACTTTCTGCTCTGTGAGATTACTATCATGAATGATTTTGCCAAATCTAATTTAGCACAGGCACACAAGGATGCTCGTTTCAGAATAACAAACACATTGTATAATGTTAACACAAGCCTTACTAAATAAGTCTAGTCACAACCTAACGATCAACTATTTTTCCTCAGATATTGTTAGTCTTTGTTCAAGTTTACTAGCGTTATGCATGTTTGTGTATACTGCTCTATTATGCTGTCAGTTTATGCTAATTTATTCACTGTAATTTTATATACTATTGTCTGCGTTTGGGTCCAGGTTGTGACTGAAAAGGTTCCTGTACCAGTCCACTCACTTGGTTAACAAACAATAAATAAAGGAATGAGGGCTGCTTGTGCCCTTGCTGGCATTGCTTTAACTGAAGGCATTTTTGTATAATCCTAATCCTACCTCTAGCTAGGAGGCATTACTGCAGTTGACCCACTATGCCTTCCCTATGCACGTATGTGCTTCCACACACCTGCTAATAAGGGTTACCACCAGACAATGGCTTGTCAAGCCAAAGCTTACCCCCAGGACATGTAATTCACTGAAAATCCCTTATCCATAGGATATGTCCTGCTGTGCCCAGTCTTTCTCAGCAGGATGGGCCCCATCCATTTTCCCCTTTATGCCATCAAGTACCCAAGATAGTAATATTCCTCAGGTTACCTGGACCATAGTCGGGCCTTGATCCCTCTGCACCACTGGTGCCGGCTGAGAGGGACAGCTCAACATATTGATAGCTAGACAGACAAATCCATTGGCAGACTGATAGATTAGATGGATGATTCATTTTAATTATAGGGGGGCTACCACCCACTTTAACTCCCTACACTTTCTTTAAAGATTGAGATGGAATTAAGGGGGACTTTAGCCCTCCATACACACACTTGATGGGTAATCACCATTCATACAGTCTCCTGAGGCTGTAAAAATGATGTGGTAGTGCTAAGTTCTGCTGCCAGAATAACATTTTGACAGATACGGAGTTAAGACTACTAAGATACAATGCTCTCCATTATCACCCATGGTTGCTGCTGTGGAAGTGACAGAGTATTAACTGGTATGCGATCTTGGCCACACATGTCTTCGAACCACAACCATATACTGAGAAAATACACAAAGACTCCAGCAAGCAAAACATGGTTCACTGATGCACCCAAACAAGTAGAGCCGCAAAACCTTTAATATGCCAATAAAATGAGCGCTTTCATCTCCAGCAAATCAGAGACTTCATCAGACAAGCAAGAACTATATTTAAATGTAAAATACTCAGTACATGCCCACAACCCAGCCAACCAGAAAGCACTTCATCATAAACAATTTACATGTAAATAATCAAAGTCAATCCTAAATGATATAATTCTAAAAACATACCACACTCATGTCTTGCCTTCTTTCATTGTAAATGGCACTTGGTATTACTCACTTATCAGTAATGTCACCAGCTATTTCACAGGCTCTACCATCTTGAGGACTGTGCAGCTTGTAGTTTAACTTTTTAATCTGTAATTCAGATTTATTCTTTTTTCACCTTGGTCAAAAATCACATCTGTAAAAGTAAAGTCTTTATTCTCTTAGTTAGCCAAAGTAATCTTTTCTGTTACATATCACTGTTTGTGATAACTTATTCTCCTATCAGCAAAAATGTGAGGTTACAACAGAGCATTGTAATGACTGGCAAGAAATGAAGTATAAAAATGTAGATGGATTGTTAGGGATGACTCTACGTTTACGTCTCCTAAAGGCAGACTGGTAGGAGTGTTGCACCTACACTATTCCCATGCCACTCCTTTGACATTATAGAAGAGATTCCTTTCACACACCTCAGACCTGTGTTTGCTGGATTCTGACTTTCTTTTTTTTTTGTCTGCTGTGCTTCCAAGAATGTTGATGGCAAGGCTATTGCTTTGATAGCTGCTGAAGTAGTTTGGCAGGCAAGTTAGGCAACACAGCTGTGAGCCTGTGAAGGCACTGAGCTACAGACAAGTTACAGCCTTTTAAGATGGGTTTGCCTCCTTCAGTCTAAAGCTGGTGAAGCAAGTTATTTAATTAAATCATATAGCTGTGGTCACTACTGTATAAAGGAGATTAGGCAGTTGTATTTACAATATATCACCAAATTCACACAAGTATTTATTTCATCTACACTGCTGCTCCAGTCATTTAATGAGCAGTGTATATGTTCACCAAGATTTGAAAAATCCTGTTCTAAGGTAAATCATGATCTCTGCTATGCAAAGTATTGCAAATTCAAACTGTGTTAATACTATTTCCTGTTACGCGTGTGTTCCCACCAGCAAGAATATATGGGATCTGCTGTGAAATATAGCTCCAGAAGGTAGGATGTTGTGGTGATCATTTTGTACAGCTGTTGGTCAGAGCATGGCTGGAATATTGTATCCAGTTTTTATGACCATTTATATTTGACATTGTGAGAATTCTAGAAAGAGTCTATAGAGCAACCACAGTTATCCAGTGTTTGGGTAAACAACCTTATGACTTGTCCTGAAAAATTAATACAGATGGTGAAGTGGGAGGTGGCAGTTGTGCTATAAAAGTGCGTGCACATTTTAGGGGAACAGGGATCATCATCTATGCCATAATTTCCATTTCAGATAGCCACTGGTTACTTGTTTTGTCTCTCTGGAAATGCTTCACTAACTTGGTGGTGGATCTGTATGCAGTGCATGGAATGCCATGATTGTGCTCCAAAATTGTGAAAGCTATAAACTTAAGAGCTTCCCTTCCCCTACACAACACCCAATCTTAACAGCGCTTAAGGGTGCTAATTAGCATAAATCTGTTAAGAACACCTAAGTACTGTTAAGATCTTGTCTTCTGCTAAAGTCTGACAGATGAGACTGCTGACCGAAGAAAAACAAAAGCAGCAGAAAATAAAACAAGATTTTAAAAGCTGGTAAAACTTCACTCAGCCAAAAAAAAAAAAAAAAAAGTGTGGCAGAACAAAGTGTGTAACATACTTTAAAGCTGTTAGTTTCACAGAGGGGCACCTTATTTCTGCCCACTGTCTTTTTGATGCCATTAAGTTTCATTGGCTTTTAAACTCAGTAAAAATAGTTTCCTAAACACTCTCTTTCTCTAAGAGGTAGTACATTGAGCAGGTAAAGGTCCATGTGCCACAAGAATTATAATAGGGTTTCTGAACATGACCCTTCTATTATGTGTTCTTGACATGGATGCCAAGATGGAATTTCTTGGCATCCACTTTTCAAACGTACAACAAAGTTATACTACAAAAAAGGAACCAGCAAGCTAGCTAAATTAAAATGCCAAAATAAATAAAAATAGGCTAGTAATAGAAACAATTTAATGAAAATAACAAAAGTTGATAGCGCTTTCGTTCACACTGGAATTTCATCAGACCATCTCCATTACATCAACACAAACATTTAAATCAGTAATTAACATCAATTAATTAAATCAATGTTTAACCCTTTTCCATTAAGCACTATTTTAAAATTTTCTTCTCATTCAAACTTAAGAACCTGCAGACATTCAACCTTACCTGCCAGCAGTATTCCTTCCAATGTAGAAATCTTCAGCCACAAAACTGGATTCATAGTTAACACAGTCATTCACACTAAGCATAAAAAATTATTCTCTAGTATTAACATCCAAATGATTTTTCACAAGGTGTTTAGCCAAAGCATTACATATATCCAACTTTGCAATAGCATGCAAATGCTCGTATATCCTGGCATTAAATTCTCTAACCGTTCTACCCATATAAAATGCTTGACATCATCATCTCCTTTCGCCTTATCCCAGTTAGGGGTTGTCACAGTGGAACAATGGTCCACAGAATGATTGGCAGTGGAGTTTTACGGTGGCGAGTTGCTAGCCCATGTGCCCAACCTTCCACAGAAGGCAGGCACTCATACTTAAGGCCAATTGAGTGTGTCCAATCCACCTACAGCATGTCTTTGGGTTGTGGGAGGAAACGGGAGCACCCGGAGGAAACCCACGCGACCACAGAGAGAATATGCAGAGTCCTCACAGAAGGCACCCCAGCCGAGAATCGAACCGGAGAACCTCTTGCTGTGAGGCAGCAACACTAACCGCTGCACCACCACAGCTGCCCATATAGACATAAACCAATGTATACTACAAATTTGGATCTGAAAGTACATCTCCTATTCAACTGAGTACTAAAATTCCTACTCTTAAATACTCTGGAGCCTTCCAAAGTAAACCTGCAATAATTACATGACTGACACTTGAACCCCCCCCCCCCCATTCAGACAGAAATCAAATCCTTCAGATTCTTACCTTTTTTTGTTTAAGAACATGGAGTATCCCCAATTACCCCTTTCAAATTTAGGAAATTCATAAGGAATTCTAATTTGTTCCATGCTACTTAGCCAACTTATGCCTAGTGTGCAATGTTGTCAGTGTGTGGTAGCCTGAGGAATGACCAATATATTTCCTACACATTGCTATAAGACTGGAGTCCCATCTCCAACAAAAAATGTAATCCTAAGCAAGGTATCCCTTCTATTCCCCTCTCTAGATAGATGAGACAGCAAAATGTCAGTTGATACCTGTCCCTCCATCTAACTTCTGAGACACTAGGACTGCTAATCAAAGCCAGAGAGATGAAAAGTTTGACACCTGAGTCATGCGAGTGAGATGATCAAATGAACTAAGTGTTTGAGCTGTAAGGAGTATAAACTTTCAGCAAGCTGTCTTGTACTGTAGAGTCTTTGCCTAGGGCAGAATTTCCTAAATTATGAGGATAACCTCCTTGGGGGGGTGGGGGAGAATCCAAGGTCGGTTTCCGAGGAGAGGAGCAAGGGAGCAAGTAAGCCTGAAAAAAAAATTTTTATATATATATATATATATATATATATATATATATATATATATTTGTGTGTGTATATATATTTATGCATTTTTGGCTCCCTTAAACCTGACCATCAGCTGCTCAAAACACTTATGCACCATATCTTCTGAACCCTCCCAACTGCCTCTGGACTGACTTTGACCATGCTTGGGGCTGGAGAGAAGTTTGAGGTATGAAAGCAGCATTATTCTGTGCCAAAGGACCGAGTGGCTTTTCTTTAATATAACCCCACCTGCTGTGTGCTTGTACTGTCCAAGGGGCTGACGTGCAATACGTGGTGTAGCATTTTGTACACATTTACACACGTGACACAGCCAATGCCCAGCCCCGTTTTAGAATACACAACCCAAGTGTCCCCATTCTCCATCAGGAATTAACCCGAAGAATGTGTCCAAATACGCAGACCTCCCCTGTCATCCTCCTCCATGGTGGGCAAGTTGATGCAAGTCACTCAAACCTATCCCCCCACCTAGATCCCCTAGTGCCCGATCTGCTAATTGAACTGTAGTCATCTGTATCACAATAGTGGCTTTAATGCTGTGTATCATGAGCTGGGCAAAAGTTGTATCCTCAAAGCATTAACTGGTTATCTTTTCATGTGTATTTGATTACCAATCAGTAGTACAGGAAAAGCATGCCAGGTTGGATATACTTGTTGTCTCAGGGCCATGATCAAAGGTATCCTGCTGTGAAAGGTCAAGACTTGCTCTTCCTTAGAGATGAAGGGTCAGTACATGTTTACCCAGTATGTTCCTCCTCTCAAGTGAAAGGAGCCTGTTTGTGCATATAAACCTTGGCCACATTTTCCTTTATTTCTATTTCACTCTTTTTTTAATTAAGTGTAACTTAGTGATATAATTGCATGTGCTACATAGTCCTCCTTTGCAAATGCACCATGACAAGGGACCAAAGTTGCATTTTTTGTTACTTTAAAAGTTTTGTGGCTATTTTCTTATTTAAAGGTATTACTCAGGAGGCAGGAGCTCTATTTTACTCGAGTGACTTGCTCAAAATTCGACAATAGATGCTCTGGGATTCAAACCTATGAAGTGGTAAATGCATATTCTTTTCAACTTGGTCCCTATCTTAGCTGTACTAGAAGACATTTGAAAATAACAGAAGGCAAGCGCTACATTTAGCAGTTATGTTACATAATAAAACAAGATATAAAATATCAGCTTAATGCACAGCAAGTAGAGTCCTTTGTCCATGAAAATATATTGAGGATGAACTCTGTGAGCATGCATAGTTGTTACTAAACAGACAGGTATATATCTGGTATATAAAGCAAACAGCAACAAGGAGACAATCAGTCCCAATGTAGAAAAAAGCAGATTTTATATTTTTTGTATTGATCTGATGGAGGAGGCATATCCGAAAGCGCTTATCTGTTTACTGCTTATTGTTTATTTAATATAAGTGATTTGCCGTGGTTGTCCCATTGTTGTTTCTCAACAAATATCTCTGGTATATGTACAGTTATGTTTTGAATGGCAAAATATTTTCAGGAAACTTCTGTTGCAGTAACTGTGAATGCATCTTCATGCATGCAGTGCTGTTTTGGAGAATTTTTAGTAGTAGTAATTAAATTCTTATTACACTTCCTGGTTGGCAGAAGTTTTAAGCAACCTCTGATGTGCTATTTTAATTATCACTTGGAAGCAGGACATAATTCGCTGACTGGAAAATGCTTATGTTAATTGGTAATATGCTAACAAGTGTAAATCAATTAGTTAATTGCCAACCTGCGAAATTAACAGTTTAGGGAAAAGAAACTACCACTTACTGCTAACTTGTTAATTTAACAATTTGGCACATACCCAGTTGATTTACAGTTGTTAGGATATAATATTACCAATTAACATAATTAGCAATTTCTCCCTCAGTGATGTGTAAACATCCTGCTTAAATGTGATACTTAATGTAGGGTGTTGGGGTGATTTTATAGTACTTCCATTGTTGGCAAGAGTTTTCAAAGAAAGTGTTCACATGCATGTTTTGTTTTATGAAAAACTACAGTCTAGGCAAAAAGCTTTGCATAGACTCCCCAACCCCATGTGCAAAAATGGGGAAAAAGGGGTTGTGGATGGATGGATTAACATGCAAGCAGATATTTACACTTATATATATATATATATTTATATATATATATATATATAAGAACATAAACAGAATCTCTAAGAAATCTCTAAGAAAGACAGGATTTCTATTAGCATTAATGTACTCTGTTAAACTTCGTTCTAAAATGTTGCTGAAAGGACTCTGATGTTACATTTGTGATCTTGTAGTTTTGTGAACTTTTATTTAAGCATAAAACTTAAGTATGCTGCAACCACTGGCTAATTGTCATTTATGTGGCTGCATCCCAACAGGTCATGTACTGCAGGAACACAAATCTACACAAACTAGACACGTTAGAAGAGTAGTGCACAAAAAGTTTCATGGGCATTTTAACTTTGTGTTTGATTTGAGGGGATTAGTTTCTTTCTGTACAGTTCCGTCAATGATTCGTGTGTGTTGGGGTGGACCCAGAGTACATTTTTTTTGTATTTATATATGGCTTAGATATTTTCTAGTAATTTATAGGACGGTGTGGTAGTCTGAAATAATACAGTCTAGGGCAGTTTTGCAACACTTAACTATTTTTTCCCCTTGATTGAAAACAAAATGAATTAGTTATGTCTCACCTTTTTTTTTATTTAAAGCTAAATATGACTATTTTTAGGCTTCATGGAGCCTTTCTATTTCTGTGTGTTCGATTACGTAAATATTGGCACTCTTCTAAAACTGCCTGACTAAATGTCTTAAGTCATTTTCTTTTTTCGTGTGTGTGGGGGATTGCTTAATTAATGGTCTTTCATAACTTGTAATATTCTTTTCCTTGCAAAGTTGCAAAGCTCATCCATGTTAATGCCTTACCTTACAATCATAAAGCACTTTGCAGTGTGATTAGGGTTGCCAGGTTTCTTTGTGGCTAAAACTGGACTAAAGCCACGCCCCTCGCATCACACATAACTCCACCCATTCCCACCCCTCTCCCGCCCATGCCCCACCTATTTTGTGACATCACAGTGACATCAGCTGATGGGACCACCCACTTTGATGACTTAAGCCGTACTTAAAGGGGAGAAAAGAACACAGGCAGCACTAATTGCACTGCTAGGCTGCTGCAGATGTAAGTACCAGTATTGATGAAAAGTGTCAATATGGTGCATTTTTCTCCAGTTATTTATTTTCTATGTTCCTAAACCTAATTATGGATGATGCATGGAGATAAAAGGTCAAGAGCTAGCAGCCTGTGCACATGGTGGTAAATCTGATTAAAAAAATCCAAAAAAAATGTAAGCAGTTATCTTTGCTATTAAAAATTGTAAGTTTTGATTTACCCCATAAGATCGTTTAAGTCAATAACATCACTTTACTGCTCATTCAGAAATGATGATCTTAACATTCCCTTGCATTTTGAAAGTTCTGTCAAATACTGTTTGTACTGGGGCGTGGGACAGATACTCAGTTGTTAAGATGTAACATATTTTCCGTTTGATTAGGAAGTTTCAGTCCTTGGCTGCGCCTGTATTGGGTGGAGGTCAATTGAGCTAAGTGTTACTGCCCCTAGTGTGATATTTCAGATGCTAGTACTTAAGATCTTGTACTGGGTCCGACTGACCTCCCACTCTTTTTCTTTACATGTCACATATGCAAAAAAATGGGATAAAGGGGTTGTGGATGAATGGATTTCTAACAGGTGACATGTTTTATGTTACTTTCAAAGTATACGTCATAATCTCAGAAAAGCACACATACTTTAAAGAGTTTCATTAATGTTTTTCTATATCACGCCAAAGTTGCGGGTTAAAACAGGTAACTTCCTACAACAATGCGCTCTAATACAAGTTTACAAAGATGCAGACTGGACCGCTATGCAGTTATAAAATGGCAATAAGACTGAATGAAAGATGACTCAAGCCTCTAGATCTAAGAAAGATGCACATAGGAAAAGAAATCACATGCAGCTAGCACACTTGCCATTTTCTGAACATGGCAAAGAGATAATTTTATTTTTCAATGTGGTCCCTTCCGACAGAATCAAGTAAAAGCAAAATAATGTTGGGTAACTGCAAGTGCCCAAAAAGCAAGATGCACAATTTGTTTCATGGAATATGGTTCAACATAGTAGATGAGGATAATACAAATCAGGTGTTAATTGCTAGCAGTATTACACTGCATGGTGAAGTTCTAAAATCAGTCTGAGTGTACTACAATGCAACACTGGGCAATGTTGGCAGAGTGCTTAAGCAGTTTAAATCTTGCTATAAGATTTCTTTTGTCACTGCTTGGTAGTTGGTAGGATAATGATAGCTAAAAAAATACCGTTTTACCACCGTGGAGTACTGCCTTCCAGTGATATCTCTACAATCCGTATAGCAGAAAATAAAATTTGTCCATTTGTATTACATCACTGCCACTTAAGTTAATGTATGTACTGTCTAAACTATGTAGCTACCAGGAATAGTGAAGTTAAAAGCATTTCATTGTTGTGTAGTAGCTAGTAGTGTATCGTACCGCTCCCGTTCGAGCTGGATACATTTACTTTCTCCTCTCCTCTGGCGGCACAAAAAAAAACGGACTTCATGAGTTTAAATTTTTTAACTGGACAATTTGTCTGAAAACTGGACAGTTCGGTCAAAAACCGGACAGCTGGCAACCCTAAGTGTGATGACTTTGTCTTCTGGTTTCCTAACCTCTGTTTTATTTATCCCTTCTTCATTCCCAAGAGCTAGATCTGCCATAACCCTTCTCCATGTGTAAGGTCCTCTTCTTCTGAAGCTCAGCCTCTGTTAGTACCACCACCATTTCTTCTCCTCTGCATTTCAAGTCTGTACTACTAGCATTTAGTGTATTTTATTTGTTGCTGCCCTTTATTCCAAAGCTTCTTGTCTGTGCAATTCTAATTCTGGTTATAAGCCTTTTCATAATATTGTTCTATTCTGTGTGATACTTCCTGTAGCTGTTAAGGGGTTAAGAGTCCTATGTTTTTTTTTTTCTTTCACCCTACTCATTGTCTTATGCTCCGTATTGTATATATCATCTTAAAAAATCCTGTTGCTCTTCTTTTTTCAGGACCAGCTTGTTACCCCCAGCAGTGTTTCCATTCACCAGTGTACTACAGACCTTCCCTTCTGTGCCCTTGGTGTGTATTGCTACTGTCTAGGTGGGGGTCCTGTTCAAAGATTATTCAAATTATCAACTTTCCACAAGGTGAAACTGCATATCGTTGAACCTATATGATCAACGTTACAGAACTCTAAAAACTGCTAAACACAGAACTGTGATTTTTTTTTTTCAGGGAGGCAAGCCTCCTTCCACCCCTCACACCCCCTGCTAGTTATATATACAAACTCTTAAGATTGCATTCAGTGGGAAAATGGCAAATTCCCCAGTCTCTACTGTACCATGATTGCAGTACAAACCTTTTGATGTTTGACCTTTGATCATATGGTCACAACCATATGCAGCTCATTCTGAAATGTCATCATGAATGGAACCCACCTGAGTAGTAGCATGTCTGTCTCCTTCCCTTTAGCTTGTGTTCTTCATGTGCCTGCAGTGTTAAGTGTCCTTGCAACAACTGTACATATAATTGAGCTGTCTTATTCCCCATGCTTCCTACATTGTATACTGTGGTAGTTAATTTCCTCTTCACCTTTTCCCCTTGCTGGAACCCCACTTTGTCCCTTTTGTCTTGCTTTCCACCTTTCTTCTTGTTCCTGTAACAGTGATCCTTTACATTTTCCCATCACTTTGGGTACTTGAGAGAGCCTGGATTTGGTGTAGCTCTCTGCTGTAGTATTTAGTAGTTGTCTGTCATTACTGTTAACATTTAAGTGATCCTTTGCATGCATTTTACATTTTTTGTATTTTCTAGACAATATGGATCTTTTTTCCTCACTACTGTCTCCGTGACTGATTCTTTCCTTTACTGTACTAATGTGAGCCATAGTCTTATATTTGAGAGAGCCAGCATGCTGTTATTATACAGGCTTTGTCTCTTATTGTATTTTGATTTAGCACCTCTGCTGCTTCTCTTGTCAGTCCATTTTATCAAATGTACAACTTGTAGGAAAATTCCCTTTCTTTCAACATTCAAAACGTTTATACCACTGTCATTTTTAATAGCTTTTGGCATGCATTTGTTTTGCATTACATTTTAACAGTTCATACATTTTACTTTGGTCATAAAAAATATTTGAATCCAGATTATTGTGATGAGTCCAGCTTATTCAACTTTTAAATGTTTTAAAAATAAGAATATTTTGTTGAGGTTATGAATTTGGCCTAAAATTTAAGTTCAAATATTCCTTACCTAAGGCAGCACCCAATTTACGCTACCTCCCAGTATTTAAAAAAAATAGTTTTATAGTAGTTACACATTTGCCCAAGATGCTAGGAAGATCAGAATGCTGTGAGTATTATTCCTGTAACAGGTTCATGGATTTCATGTTCCAGTACTAAAACTGCAGTACAGCATAAAATTATGATGTACTGAGGTACTGTCCTTCAGGCAAGACATTAAACTGAGGTCCCATTTACCTGAATTGGTAGTAGCTCATTTGAGTTTAAAATATCCTGTTTTACATGTGGGGAAAAAAGGTTAGGAAATTCCCTGGTGCCCTAGACAGAATTGCTCCTAATCAGTAAAAGTACAGCCATTAGATTCCCCTGAAAATAGGCCTAGTTGGAGAGTGTGGTCCAGCAAAGTAAATTGGTATTGAAAATTGTTCATCTTTCTTAATGCACTGTAACAACATATCTTTGCAATGGCCATTGTGAATGCTTTTTTTCTAATATTTTTAAACACCTTTATTGAATTTTCTATTGGTATAGGCAAACTCAACATTTGTATAAAAGTAATCAAACCATATTAACAAGTTCACATTTATAAACGTAGAATCACATAGAAATCACATAGAAATCTTGACCAATGGATGGGAGATCGCAGATATACCCCAGGGATTACCTCAGTGTCACTGCTCAACAGAGGCACAGCAAAATAATGGGTATAGTTCCCCATACTAAAGGGGTGGCGTAAGCCACAAAACTATGGGCTAGGCTTGTAAATGCCCTCAGGCAGATAGCCTAGTATGAACCTATGAACCTATTATGTATTCTATAATCTAAATTATTCAATTCCTGCCTTCCCTTAAACCTCATTCCTCCTCAAAAATTTTTTTTCTGCATACATTGTTCTCACAATTTCCATTTTTCTATGTAATAACTGCTACCCCTTTCCAAAGTTCCAACTTCTGTTCTTTTATCTCTCTTACAATATTTACTACTTAAAGTATGGTTGGTTTAGATTTTTTTTTCCATTTCCAAGTAATTGCTTTTTTGGCAGCCCCTAGAATTAAGCTCAATGCCTTAATATGTCTAGGCAATTCAGATGCTGTATCCTACCTCAAAAAAAAGTTTCCTTAGTTACACTCATTTGCTCATTTAGTATTCCTGTAGGGAATTTTTAAGTCTACTAAACCATTACACTCCCAAAACACATGTTCCCAGTTACCTCTTTCTTCCCTATCACACCTTCAAATGTGCTAGCTACCTGAGGAAAAATTTGTTACAGTCTGCTTGAAGTATAAAAGTATCTATGCAAACACTTCCAGACAACAATCCTAAATCTTCTAGACTTTGTTGCATTTTTGGGAGCCATATGTACATCCTCCCATTGTTTCTTTGTGAATTGTATATCTAATATCTGTTCCCAGTCTTTTCTGGCCTCTTCTGATATCAACCTAGGATAGGGAAGGCAATCACTGGCCCTGCAATTCAGATGTCGTCTTGGCCTCTTCCCATTCTGTTACCTTTCTTTAATTATTTCTTCCCTCATCTTGATTCTTGTGCCAGCTGCCTCCAGTAAATTCCAACCCCCTCTTGTCTATTGTCTGTATCCCTAATTGAAGTCAACCCTATCAGCAGAATCTCCTTTCTGTGTTCCAATTTTGGCTTGGTTCTTAGCATACCTTCTGCTGCTTTATGAATGTAATATTCTGTATGACTGTTTTTCTCTTTAAGGATCTGCATCTAAAATCCCATTCCTTCCTTATTTCTTGAATTAACCCCCTGCTTCATCATAATAATTCCTTTCCACTTTAAATTATAGCTTTCTGCTTATGTTATGTCATATTCTGTAAAATATCTCTTCAAATCGGATAATCCTAAACCTGTTTGTTCTGTTGGGAGGATCAAATTATCCCATTTGATTCTTGCCCTCCCAAACAAAATCCTTCAAGTCTTTATTACTTTCTTCAACTTCTCCTCTGGTTGATAAAAATATGTCTGATCTGTATATAAAACTAAAGGGACTAAAACATTTTTACTGCTTGTATCTGCTAGGCATATCTGTAGGCAAGAACTTTTCTGAAGTTTTTCAGTTTTTGTTTCTCTTGTTTAATATCTTCCTGTATATCCTTAGTTGTCATAATGAGATCCTTTTTAATCCGTACTCCCAAATACTTCATTTTATCATATCCCCTTAAATATGGGTATTGCTAGACCAATTCATGTTGGGAGTTCATAATTTATAGCTATAGCCTTTTGTTTTATCTTCATTTTATATCCCAAAAAAAAAAAAACTTTCTCAGAGTATTCCACAACACTGATGTCCTTTTCTGGTCCATCAGATACCTATATCATCTTCAAGTAAAGCCAATTTTTCTTGAACACCATACCATTTATATCCTTAATTTCTGAGTCCCTCATTTTCTTTGCCAGTGGTTCTAAATATAATGCAAATAACAAAGGGAAAGAGGACAACCCTTCCTTGTTCCTCTGTTCAAACACAACTTCTCTGAGAGGAATCCTCCTACTTTACCTTTTCCCTCATATTACTCGTATATCCTTCTAATTACCCTTATTGTATCAGGAAATGCAGACGCTTCCACTGGCCTACTTATAAATCCTAACTTATTTTGCAAAATGCTTTCTCTGCATCAGGACCCACCAATGATAGCAGTATTTTCTTGCATTCTGCTTCCCTCTGGCTTATTATATTAATGTTGACAAATGTTTGCCTGCCTCCCCTCCACAAAACCACATTGGTAAATACATATCACTTTTGGCATCACCTTTGTCATTCATTTAGTCATAGACATAAACGCTTTATAATCTTGGTTTAGAATTGAAATGGGTCTATATGAAGCTAGATTCAATGGGTCTTTGCCATCTTTAAATTTTACAGCCACTACAGCTTTTGTCTAAGATGTTGGTGCTTTCCCTTGTTTTAAAATACTGTTGAAAACAAAACCTTCCAGTTCTTTATTACTTTCTTCTCTCCTAACTTCCAGACTTCCACCAGAATACCATCTATTCTTGGAGGCTTTTCTGTAGATTGGTTTTACATCACCATTTTTATCGCGTTGTCTCCTGTCTTAACTGTTAGTTATTGAGCCTCATCTACCTCTAACCTTGGCGTATTTAAGCCTTCCATAAATATTTCCTTTTGAGCTTTTTCTTATTTCCCAAAATTTCTGCTTTATACAAATTTTCATAAAAATTCTGAAATATCTCTAATACATCTACACTAGGTCTGTGGTTATTTTTCTTGTTAGAGGCTCCCTAAGTTTGACAACAGCCATTTGAACTTTCTGTTGCTTAAGTTATTGTGCCAAAAGCTTTTGTGCTCTGGGGTTATTATCAAAAACAGTTGCTTAACAGCAGTCTCTATATAAATCATGCAATCTTTATAAATCATGCATATTCAGGTACTCCCTTATTTTCTATTATCAATCTGAAATTCTACCACCTCTTGTTCTGTAAGTTATTTTGTGTACTTTAACTGTTGTCAGCTGCTTTAAAAATAATTCTTATTACTTCTTAACCAGATCTTTTTCTACCTTGTTTTTAAACTCAAGAAAAAACTGAATCCAGCAGTCAGTTCCAATACAAGGGCTCCAAAATTTCACATTTATTTTGAAAATGATGTAAAACTTGCCAAAAAGCAAACTATTCAACATAACACTGAACGGCTGAGCACTTTCGTCTTAATGAATTGACATCAGAACAGTCAATCATGCAGACATAAAATAACATTGTTTCACTCAAATAGCCTTTTAAAAGCAACCAATAGTAGCTGTTGCATGCAAAAAACCACCCCTATCAATACTCCATTAATTGTAAGCATAAATTTATAAACTGTTGTAAATCTATTACTTGCTATTCTAGTATATTTTATCCTTTCACCATTTTTAGTGCTCGAGTGTGTTTCAAAGGTAGTACAGTTGTGATTATTCCTGCTTGCCATGTGGAGACTAGGGTTCAATTCCCTGCTGATGGATAAAGTATTTTTTTCACTTTTACCTCATTTTTTTACAACTTTATGCTTACAATTGATGAAGATGGTGTCAATTCATTAAGATGAAAGCACTCAGCTGTTCAGTGTTATGTTGAATAGTTTGTTTTTTTGGTAAGTTTTACAATGGTTTTCAAAATAAATGTGGAATGTTGGCACCCTTGTGTTGGAACTGACTGCTGGATTCTGTTTTTTTTTCTTAGATTTATTGCGTATTCAGTGCTCTGTTTTTAAACTTCATTTTCATTTTGTCCCATTCACTAGCTATAATTTCTGGAGTATCTTCTATCTTTTCTGATGACTCTTGAAAATTTGCCACTATACATTCCTTAATAACTCTCTCTTTTAACTGGTGGGTAGGGAAGTGCCTAGTGTCTCATCTTCACTTCATTACCTAGCATTTTTATCTTAGTAATTGTTGGCACATGATCCGAAATAATTATTGGATGTGTCAAAGTTCTTAAATGCACATGTTCCACTGAAATATAATTTCTGTGAAGTCTAGCCCAGTTATTGTACCTTGGGGAAAATGTAAATTCTCTCCAAATTCGTGCTACTGAATTCACATCTTTCATAACAAATGATGTTAAGTTGTCATTCTCGCCTTCATTCTTGCTGGATGGGTTCGGAGCCGATCCTCGGCTCCGACTTGGCCTATACTATAGCTCGAGAGCTATTTTTACCGGCTCGAGGCAGCCCTATAACCCACAATACCATGTGCTAACTCCCCAGATCTTGTTTGCCGCTTCGCTGCGAGATTGCCTTTTTTACCGGCTCAGGTCAGTAAAGAGAATTCTTTTCTATAGAACTAATTTTCAGGTAATTTTTCCAGATAGATACCCTTTGTTAGGTCCCTATTGATTGTTTTATTCATTACAGCCCTTTTGTAGCCCTTCTTCCCTTCTTTAGTTAATTTTTATCTTTGGGCCTACGAGCTTTACCTTAGTTTTTCCCCACCCCTTACAGTGTCTGTGGGTTTAGTCAGTTCCCTTAACTTTTGTCTAGTTTTAAGTTGAGTGTGTGTGTGGACTGACTGTGATTACTGTGTTTGCTGTTGTTAGGACTATGTCCAAAGACACTAAGGTCTCGGGATTCAAGAAGTGTGACTCGTGCTGTCAGAAAATGTTTTTGACAGACGGTCACACTTCTTGTGTCTACTGCTTAGGGCCTTTACACCTGCAGGACTCTTGTTCCGTCTGTCACGGGTTTAGTTCAAGAGTCCTGCAGGAGCGTTGTAATAAGCTCATCTTAAGGGGCTTATTAAAGCCAGATTACTCCCCGTCCAAGTCTGGCTCGGGGAAGTCTTCAAAAACCGCCAAACCCTCGGCTCCAGCTTCTGAGTCGAGGGCTGGCGTTATTGAGATGGCTCCGACATCGGTTCCAATCTGATCCGAGGCGGGCAAAGTGGTATCCGCTCCGAAACCTGCATCGAAGCTGACCCCAGCGCGCAAGCGCTCTAGATCCCCCTCACTAGAATCTGTCCGATCGGCTCCGAGATCCCCTCTCCTATCGGAGCGGAGTCATAGGACTCGCTCTTCTAGGTCATCCAGGCTTTCTGACCACGACATTGAGACGGTGGTCAGTAGGCTCATAAAATCTCAGGCACTAGCCCAAATGCTCCAAAGCCCATCTCACCAGACTGTGGCTCCTTCGCTACCGCTATCAATTCCTCCTCCGATTCACCTCTTGAGTTCGGAGCCAGAGTTTGTCGGAACTGTAACCTTGCCCACGTCACTTCCACCTTTGGCTCTGGTGTCATTGGCTCTGACCTCTTCATTGGTTCCGTCCGTGGAGAGGTCCGGGCGCCGGGACTCCACTGTCGGCTCCGAGAGGGCGAGTTGCATCGGACCCTTGTCCGACCCCACTCTCCCTCTCGGAGCTTCGGCTCTGGTTAGTTCGGCCCCATCATTCTCGGAGCCTTCTCTGTCGGTTCTGGGAGCGGTTCGGGTCTCTTCGGAGCCGGGACTACCCTTGGTACCCGATAGGGAAGCCTTCAAGGTGATGAGGAGCATGCTGGACCCAGTGTCCACTCCAAGGTTAAGTTTTGCAGCTCCTCCCTCTACTGTGCCTGTTACGGTCTCTGGCCATCCTCCTGCATCTGACAGCAGAGATCCAAAGCATAGGGTACCCACTTTGGGTGTCTCCTCTTCTTCCGAGGCCTCCCCTGAAGCTTCAGGGGAACCCCCTAGGAAAAGAAAGTGCAAGAGGAAGCACATAGACTCCCCCGAGTCTCTCACGTCGGACACCGACTTGGATGAGTCGGAGGGTTCCCTGCGATCCCCCTCTGAGGATGTCTCTTCTTCAGACATCCTAGAGATCCTAAAACAGAGGGGAAATTGGTCCACTCTCAAACCCTCCGAGGACAAGTCGGTTTACCTTGACGCCTTTGGATCTCACCCTTCCACCTCCTGGGTGTCTCCCCCTTTCGACCCACTAATGGAGGTAGTGGCTAGAAAGGCGTGGGCAGCTCCTGATTCAATGGAACCTACCCCTAGGAGGCCCTCTAAATTTATTTCTGCACCAGAGGACAAATCCTTTCTCACCAAAGGTGTTTCAGTTGATGCTATGGTAGTAGCAGCAGCCACTAAGAAGGAATTGGCTGATCCTTCTGTACCTGTTCATCCTCTTAACAGAGAGTCCAGGACCATGGACAGGTACGGCAAGCGGACATTTGCTTCAGCGACCTTTACTATGCGATCGCTGAACTATTTGTCATTGCACCCGCCTTCAGAGAGATTTGCTCAAAGAACTGGGTGAAACTGTACAGGATCCTTCTGCTGCGGGGTATCAGGACAAGATGAACTCCCAGCTGGCCACCCTGAACTCCATTGTTAACTCCTCCATGCGGCTTATCTCCTACGCAGCCGATGGAGCGAGTAGGGCCACAGGCACAGGTGTTGCGTTGAGACGTCATGCTTGGATGCGACTCTGTAACTTTGCTGATCCCTTCAAGGCATCCTTCCCCAACACCCCCTTTGATGGTACAGAATTGTTTGGACCTCAGGTGAAGAATGCCCTCACCAGATGCGAGCAAGATGGTAAGACTCTCTCTGCCATGTTAGTCCATTTTTCTACAACTTCTAGACCTTATCCTAAGGGGCAGAGGGGTGGAAAGATGTGGTTCCGCAAACCTCTGGGAGCCGCGCCTGCCGCACGTGGTGAATTTCCCCCCAGAGGCAGAAGGGGGAATAATAGACTCCGCCCCAGGGGCAGAGGGGTCCACAGAACCAGGGTTCCAGGGAATCTTTCCCTGACCAACCCTTTCAGCATCCCTGAGAAGCTGCCCGACTGTCCGCCTTCGGAGGCAGTCGGGGGAAGATTATCTCTGTATCCGGAAGCCTGGCAATCCCTCTCCCAAGACACATGGGTACAGAAGATCATATCCGAGGGTTACAAAATTCCCTTCACTTCCCCTCCGGTACAACTGCCAAGATCCCTAACCAGACGTACCACCCGCACAAAGGGGTCAGGCACAGCTAGAAATAAAAAAGCTGTTGGAAAAAGAGTCATCCAGGCAGTTCTAGCAGATCAGCTAGGATCCGGAATCTACTCCAGATTCTTTTTGGTAACAAAAAAGACTGGAGACCCATTTTGGACCTCAGCAGATTGAACAACTCTATTCAAAAGACAAAATTTCGGATGGTAACACTGCAGTCCATTCTACCCTTTTTGGGCAGAAACAACTGGATGTGCTTGTTACACCTCCAGGACGCGTACTATCATATAAAGATACACAGGCGCTCCAGGAGGTTTCTCCGCTTCCGGCTGGGAACCAGTCATTATCAGTTCAGAACCCCTGCCCTTTGGTCTCACCACAGCCCCCCGGGTGTTCACCAAATGCTTGGCAGTGGTCATGGCTCACCTGAGACAAAAAGGATTCCAGGTGTTTCCATATCTAGACGACTGGCTCATTTCCGCTACCACCAAGCAGCATCTTATAATGGCCAGGTATTACACTATTCAACTTTGCAACAATCTAGGTATTTCTATAAATTTTGCAAAATCCTCCTTGTCGCCTTGTCAATGTATAAACTTCATAGGCGCCATATTAAACACCACAGAAATGTCTGCAACATTACCACCTCAGAGAATGACAGACATAAGGTGGAATGTTCAGTCCCTGTTTCAGTCCAACAGAGTTCAAGTCAAGCTAGTATTGAAAGCGTTAGGCCTCATGGCAGCGGCGATTCTTCTACTCCCATTAGCCAGCTTCCACATGAGGCTCCTCCAGTGGATGCTGTTTTCTCAGTGGTCCTTTCAACAGCTCCCAATGACTCACAACATTTTGATAACCCCATCATGCAAGAATCATCTCTCCTAGTGGATGGTTTCCCCTCAGCTTTTTCAGGGCAGACCCTTTGCCCCCCCCCCCAGTTGCCACGGTGACAACGGATGCCTCCCTGTTCGGGTGGGGGGGCACTATCAGGGCAGGACGGTCCAGGGCACATGGCAACAATTAGAACGCCACCTGAACATAAATGTCCTGGAGATGAGGGCGGTGCTTTTAACGTTGCAAGCCCTTCAGAGCTCTCTTCCCACAGGGACTATAGCAATTCAAACAGAATATATGTCTGTGGTGTGGTACATAAACAAGCAGGGTGGAACAAAGTCCTACCCCCTATTTCGAGAAGCACTCAGACTTTGGCAGTGGGCGATTTCCTCTCAACGGTTTCTGATAGCAACGCACATCCCCGGGAAGTCCAACGTCATAGCGGACAGATTGAGCAGAACTATCCTCATGCCTCACAAGTGGTCTCTAAATCAATCGGTAGCAGACAGAATATTTCAGAAGTGGGGCCAGCCTTGCTGCAATCTTTTTGCAAATCCTCAAAACAGCAAGTGCCTAGACTTCTTCACACTCTCTCCTCTACCAGGCCATGCCCCCAGAGATGCTCTTGTTCACGATTGGCCCCGGGGTCTTCTATATGCCTTTCCTCCCTTACCATTGATCCCACAATTAATTCAAAAAGCAACCGCATTGAGATCCAAAATGATCCTCATTGCTCCGTTTTGGCCTCGACAAGTATGGTTTCCGTTCCTGCACAGTTACCTACTGGAACAGCCTTGGCATCTGGAACCCCTTCCGGATCTGTTGACCCATTTCACGGGCAAGCTGCATCAGTCTCTTCAGTCCCTCAACCTCACAGCTTGGTTGCTCCACTTCCAGCCATAGCCAGGCTTCCCCTTATTTCTCCTCCTGTCCGTGATATCATTCTGGCTTCCCATAAGTCCAATACTAGGAAGACGTTTGCGAGTAAATGGAAGCGTTTTTCGCTCTGGGCACAAGCTAGGTCCTTAGATCCTTTCCATGCACCCATTCATAAGGTTCTAGACTTTCTGGCGGAACTCTTTCATTCAGGGTCATCGTCAGCCACTATCAGGGTACAATTAGCGGCCATTGCTAATTTTCATGTGGGGCTCTCAGAAGCAAATATTATGTCCCACAAACTCTGTAAAGCCTTTCTCAAGGGCATCTTTTTGCTTAGACCTCCAATTAAGGATCCACCCCCCACAAAGGGATTTGAATTTGGTTCTAACCTCATTGATTCTGCCTCCCTTTGAACCTGCAGCCTCTTGCTCCCTCAAGCTTCTTTCTTGGAAAACTCTGTTTTTAGTAGCCATAACATCTGCCAGAAGGGTATCGGAACTACAAGCCTTGTCTGTCCGCCCCCTTTATTTGGTCTTTCACAAAGACAGGGTAACTCTCAGAACAAATCCTTCCTTCCTACTGAAAGTGTCCTCTGAAGCAAATCTAAACCACTCCATTGACTTCCTGTCTCCTTCCCAGACTATTCCAGTAGGGCTGAACAGAAATTACATTCACTGGATGTTCATCGCCAACTACGGTATTATCTAGACAGGACAAAACAACTCAAAGTCAGACCAGCTCTTTCTCTCTTATGCTGCAGGAAAGAAAGGGCTTCCAGTATCAAAGGTTACTCTCTCCAGATGGTTGACATCTATTATTACCTTTGTCTATGAGTTGAGACACAGGCAACTTCCGTCTAGGCCTAAGGCTCATTCAACCAGGGCACTATCAACATCAACGGCCTTTCAAGTAAGGTTACCATTAGATGCCATATGTGCAGCAGCTACATGGGCTTCCCAACATACCTTTATTGCCCATTACAAACTTGATATAGCCTCCAGAAATAGAGCTGACTTTGGTTCCACTGTACTCAGGAGTCTGTTCCATTGAGCCACCCAGGACCAAGGTGCTAGGGACGCTGTCCCATCCAGCAAGAATGAAGGCGAGAATGACAACTTAACATTAAGAAGTTATGTTCTTACCATAATGTTCCATGTTAGTTGTCTTCTTCTCGCCTTCTTTCTTGCGTCCCTCCCTCCTGCCCCCTAGCCTGGACAGACTTGAGGTCTCTGAGTCCTTCCATTTCTTGAGATACAACATGTTATGGTTTCCCCGTATCTTTAGTGTTACTAGCAGGGAGTCCGTACTTCCAAATGAGGACTATAATAATATATTTATACTATGTCTTAGCTTCCAAACGAGATATGGGGAGCTAGCGCATGGTATTGTGGGTTATAGGGCTGCCTCGAGCTGGTAAAAATAGCTCTCAAGCTATAGTATAGGCCGAGTCGGAGCAGAGGATTGGCTCCGAACCCATCCAGCAAGAAAGAAGGCGAGAAGAAGACAACTAACATGGAATGTTATGGTAAGAACATAACTTCTTATTTTCACACACTTCAGAAATCTATCCTCTCTCGTTATATTTCTCTTCTAGCCCGCCAGATACATAATCATCATTGCAAATCAAATTTCATTTCCCAGCTATAAGTAATATTCCTTGCTGAAAGCTGATTATTTCTCCCAGTTTTTTAAAGCTCCAAGATGGCAGTTTTAGAATATAAATATATGCTAGTGTAATCCTCATCTCTTGTCAGTATCCCCTTACTACTGAAAAATCTAATATTATCTTTTTTTTCCCTTGCATCACTACTGGAGCTGTTCTAGCAATTAATATAAGTACTCCTGTTTTTCTTTGTCCTTGATACTCTACAGATTATCCATCCTGAAATCCTTTCTTTATCAAATGCATAGGCTGAGTTCTTTCTAAATGTATTTCCTGTAGCATTGCTATTAGCAATCTGCATTTCTTAATATAATTAATTATTCTTTCATTTTTGTCTATGCCTCTTAGACCATTCACACTCCAAGATAGTATAGAAAGTGTCACCATTATGGTAAGAAGTCATTATACCCACCTATTATATATGGCAGCTTTTTAAATGTCTAATTCCAACTTTTGTGATATAGGCATCCATTAATGTTTGGCAGGTTAATCCTTTATACAGTTTTTTCTTATCAACATTGGAACCCATGTCACATTTTACTAGCACACAACTCTGTGCATATTCAAATAATGAAATTTCCTCCTCCTAATAGCACTCGTGCCAAATAGACAGCTGGTAACACAGGCCCTAGTTAACCTGAAATTGAGGTCATTCATGCTAATCTGCATGTTATTGTCTGTGCTACTTTAACTGGTCTACTTATTCCCCCTCCACAGATGTGAAAATTACTTGCAAACTTTAAGGAATCATTAACTTTTAGCCATGAAGAAACAAGTGTTCAGTATTTTGTTGCCCTATTTTAAGCTTGGCTCTATGGAAAAGACAACAGAAAGTGTATTCTTTTGTTGCAACCCTGAAAGAAATGCCAAAACATTTATTGCTAAAGGAAAACTTATATTTGGTGACCTCATATAATTGTTTCCACTTAAGCATTGTTGTCAGATTAAGTTAGGGGTCTTAATCCAGGCACTCGCCTAGGAAAATCTAAGAGAAAGCATATCAGCTCTCTATATATTATGATCTGTGTACTTTTACACACCATCTTCCATCTCAACAGCTGAAGATTTCAGCTTATTAACTTATGCAAACTTTTGTCTAGCTTTTCTTCTCTTTTTGCACTGTAATACTATACTTCTCGATTTCCTGATACCCAAAAAAGGAGAGAAGAAAAAGGCATATGTCTACTGTAATAACTTTATCACATAAAAGAACTAAAATATGGAGATTAGGTTATGAAGAGTTTTACAGAAATATGGTTAAGAAAATAGTTTCACTTTAGGGTAACTTTTTGTTACCTCTTCCCCTCCCCTCAGAATTCTTCAGAATATTAATAACATGAAGTGAAGCAAATGCCTTTCACTTCCTCGCAAGTTTAGCAAAGTCAACATAAGCCCACTCTTTCCACTTATTCTTATACAACCATATTTAAAAAATGCGATGCATACTTTGCAGTCTGACATTTATTCACTAATTTCCATGTTGCTGGGCTTTTTGTTCTTAATCTCCCAATTCCAGATTCCGGTTCAGTTCCACAGTGGTCCCAATTCTTGTGGTCATCTCCTGTGCTTATCTCTGTGTCTGAAGCATTTTCCTTTGAAACAGTGGAAAAGGTTTCACAGGCAAAGTCTCTGCGTGCTTTTAGCATCAGAAGAATGAAAAGCAGAGTTCCTTTCTGCTTGATGGTGCATTTTTTGTTTGAAAACTTTTGCATTTCCTTTGAAGCATGTTCTGCATCAAGAAATAACTTTGATCATCCAGGAAAAAAATATTCTGAAGATATCTGGATACAGTAGCTTGTACTTAACACCTGCCTCTCACTATTCCCTCATTACTGGAATACATTTGCTTCTGCCTGGTGTATAGTGAATAATCATTTTCCGCAAACACTCTGTCTCCAACTTTTACTGCTTTGCCCTTTTGCCATAGTTTTGTCAGGATCATTTCTTTACTGGTAGGTTTGCATCTTTACTAATAAAGGTCTTGGCTGATTCCTTGTGGCCATATCTGGAGTATATACACTGTGTGCCCTTTGAATTAACAGTTTCTGCTGCAGAATACCTGTCCATTTGCTTATTTGTGCCTTCATAAAATTAATATAGTTGGTTGTTTCTAGTTTCTCTGGTAAAACAGAAAATCTGCATATTCCCTATGTGCTCTGTCCTCTAATTTTGCCGTTTTTTGAGTCACCTGTTCTTGAGCAGTCTAATACTCGGCCAGCCTTTTCTTCATTTTGACCTCTGATTTTTGCAGTTTTATCAGCTCATCTGAATATCAATTAAAAGCTTCTTCCATTTTCTCCAGCCTTTTGTTGTTTGAGTTGACATACTCATTCAGTGTTTAGTTTAATTAAATCAGTTCGGAGTACATTTGACTTATTTTTCCTCTGGATTGCTGGAAGCAATGTCTTGCTCCAGAGCTGTTGCCTGAATGGCCTTTTTTTTCCTGTCTGAACAGCTACAAGATTCTTCTCAGTCAGTGTTTTCTCTTCTCCTGTTCTAGTTGATTTTCTTTCAAGCTCTTAGTTTCTTCCTTGGAGGCATCCAGGCAGTGTAATTACAGGCTGTTGACTGTCTCGGGCTGCGGTTTCTCAGTTTTTTTTTCACACTGGGAGAGCTGAAGTTAAGCTATTGATCAGTGTGCAGCCATCTTGGAAGTCCTGTGAATGCTTTTGTTAAGCATTTTAGTTTGTATACGATTTCACTGCTAGGAACTAAATGTCATATGACCATACTTTTTAAGCAGACTAATGGTTTGAAAGTATGGTTCACAAAGTTTCATTATGAGATGTAGCCAGATTTAATACAACCAGTGTCATATCCTTACCATTTTATGTATTCATTTAGTTTAATGTTCCAGGCGCACGTCGTTGAAGTGTTTTGTGACAGTGTTCTTGTGAGTTGCATGTTTATCAACCAGAAAAGTTGTGGACAGTAATTGAAATGAGTTGAAGGATTTTATTTAGAAAGGGAAGAGGGCAAGAGTTAAGCGATATAAGTTGAGTCTCCCAACAAAACAAGGAGGTGTAGGATTAAGGAATATTTTAGAGCTACACAGTTAAGGCTCTTATTATACATAGCACAAGTAGAAAGCTACAATTCAAAGAGGAAAGGGATGATTATGAAACAAGGGGTAATTCAAGAAACAAGGAAAGAATGGGATTTTGGATGGAGATCCTTAGGAGAAAAGCAGTCATACAGAATATTATATTCATAAAATGTCAGAAAGCACATAAAGAAGCCAACACGGGAATGGAAAAGGAGATTCTGCCAATGGGGGGGGGGGGGTGACTGAAATTAGGGGTACAGACAGTAGACAAGAGGGGGCTTGA
Source organism: Protopterus annectens (assembly GCF_019279795.1). Taxonomy (NCBI): domain Eukaryota; kingdom Metazoa; phylum Chordata; order Ceratodontiformes; family Protopteridae; genus Protopterus; species Protopterus annectens. The sequence continues at coordinate 1,923,643,408 of NC_056737.1, read as the reverse complement.
ATTTACTGGAGGAAGCTGGCAAAGGAACCAATGTATTGGGAACATATAATTAAAGAAGGAAAGGTAATATAGAATGAGAAGAGGCCAAGAATAGGGATTGATATTTGAGGATATAAAAAGAGAAAAGGGATATGGGCATCCTAAATAAGACCTGTACTGGTTGGGTTTTTAAACTGAATATAGAGCAGAAGCTGTTGTCAGAAAAGGGGATAATTAGTATGGCATATAAAATATTGTACGATAAGTATAAGAGTCAATCAGAATAAGTCAGAAAAGATTGGGAAGAGATTAGCTGTACAGTCCACAAAGACACGGTGGGAGGACATATATATGACTCCCAAATATGCAACAAAGTCTAGAAAATTTGTTTTTTTTTTGCCTTTTAATTGTTTGCATAGATACTTTTATATCCCAAACAGACTCCAAAGAATTTTTCCTCGGATAGATACCAAATGTTGGGTGATGTGTTAGGGGAAAGAAAGGTAACTGGGAATATATGTGTGTAATATTGGGTGAGCAAATGAGTGTAACTAAAGAAATGATTTTTTTGAGCCAAGATAACAGCATTTGAATTGCCTAGACATAGAATGGCCTTGTCAAGTTTGTCTTGTGGCTAACAAAAACAATTACTAGAAAATGGAAATCAAGATCTAAACCAACTACACCTGAAGTAGTAAATATTGTAACAGATAAAAGAATAGGAGGTGGGATCTTCAGAAAAAGATAGGAGTAAATTACATAGAAAGTGGAAATTGTCAGAACAATACATGCAAAAAATGGAGGATTGTGGTTAAGAGAAGGCAGGATGTGAGCAATTTATGTAATGTTGCCTAGACTATAGGATGTATAACAATGTATGTGATGTATGATGTTTGTTCATAGGTTAGTACTAGGCTATCGACCCTAGGGCCTATACAAGCCTAGCCATAACAATTCCCTGGCTATTTCTTCCCACAGTATTTACTTCCATGGACCCCTGTCTAGCTGATGTGATCCCCGGGTGAATTTCCTATCTCCCATCCAATCGTCAAGGTTCCTTTTGAAGAGGGACAGAGGTGCTCTGCTTGACATGTATGGGCAAGTCTGTTCCAGAGTCTGGGGAGTCTCTGGGTCAGGAACCTATCCCTCCAGCATGTTTGTAAATGTAAGCTTGTTAATATAGTTTGATTACCTTTATATAAAATGTAACTTTGCCTACTTAACAAGTGATAATTCAATAAAGGTGTTTAAAAATACATTATATTTATTCTTATCCAGTTGTCTTTTACAAACTTCAGTGTAATTGTCCCATGGTTTAGATAGACAGCACTTTATTTTAGCTCTTGTCCTCTGTCTAAAGGCTTAGCAGACCATCACACAGTGTACTGTGTTGTAGATCTCACTCAATGCCAATGCACTGGTTGAGAGATTTTCTTGATGCTATGTACACACAAACATTTATATAGGTATTTATGTAAATGCATGTACACCTAAATATATAATGTATATAATACATATATAATGTGAAGTTGTTCAATCTCGCCGTTCATTCTTACACATGGGTTTAGAGCCGATCCATCGGCTCCGAGTTGGCGCTTTCACAAGCTCAAGATCTTAGAGTAGCTCGAGGCCAAGTCCCTATCCCCGTGATGCTCTCTGTCTCACCTCAGATCTAGTTTGCTGCTGCAACAGATTGGAGGTCGATAGAGAGCTCAGGCCAGTATTCTTGATTATTCTTATCTTTATAGCAAAGTTTTTGCTGTTTCTATTGCTAGAGTGTGTTTTTTAGTTCAGGCTTTATTCATGCCTTTTTATTTTCGCCCTTTAAGAGCGGCTGTTCTTAGGCCTTTGGCCGTACTTTAGTTGTTTTTGAACAGTGTGTTCCCTATCCTTGCTAGTTTTTCATGGTTAATACCTTAAAGTTACAATTTATAGTTAGTGTTAGAGTGTTTATATATTGTTAGTTCTATAGTTATTGTAGAGTTTGCTGTGTGTTTGCTGAGTTAATTACGGTTACCTTAGTGTGGTTTAAATAATTGTTTTTGGATTGCTACTGATTGGTGCATACTTTTGTTGTTATGGCTGATCAGAGGGAAAAACAAAAGTCGGGTTTTAAAAAATGCCCCAAGTGCGGGCAGAAAATGTCTGTTACTTACTCTCATGTTAATTGTGTTTATTGCTTGGGGCCAGTTCATCTCCTGGAGGATTGCTGTATTTGCCATTCCTTTAGTAGCAGGGTGTTGCTGGAGTGCAGGAGAAAACTGGTGGATAGAGGCTTGCTGAAACCAGAATTTCAGGAGTCCTTGGACAAGGCTGACCAGATTTCCAAGTCGTCAAAGTCCTCCAAAGCTTCGCAGGAGCCCAACTCATCATCTCTGAGCCTTGCTGGTAAGGTGCAGTTGCCGGCTCCGCAGTCTTAGGAGCTGTGCACCGAGCCAAAGTTTCGGAGCCGGTCCCTGAAACCTTGAGGTCACCCATTCTGCAATCGGTGGCTTCTTCGACTCGTTCTTCGAGAACCCTGTATGATGTGGATGTAGACCAAGTGGTGCAGAGGCTTCTTGAGGATCCGGCATTGGCTAAATTATTATCAGCTTTGATCCAACTGGTTTCAGAGCCAAAGACAACTGTACCTGCTGTGACTACTCCGCCGTGCCAGACCTTCGGATCCGGAGGAGTGGGAAGCTGATGATGATGTATCCTTCAGAGCTGATGCCTGTTCCAGTGCTATCGGCTCAGTCAACCAGGACTACTTGGGTGCTGTTCAAGGAGTCTGGGAGCCCACACTCTCTGATCGGCTCTGAGGGGGAGAGTCAAACCGATGTGTCTGTTCCGACACTTCCTCTCAGAGCTTTGGCGCGGATGAGCTCTGTCTCGGCACCGGGGAGGTTGCCGTCTTCTTTGGAACCAGCGGCTGCTTCTGGTCGGAGCAGTAGAGCCTTTGATGCTATGTGGAGGGTTATGTCTTCCAAGACTCCCACATCATTAGGGCCCTCTTCCTCCTCCCCTAAAGTGCCGCTTTCTGCCTCTACATCACAGGTCCCCATAAAGTGTCGAGACCCAGAGCCTCAGGTAACCCCTTTGGGTGTCCCATGTTCTACTGAGACCTCACCAGAAGCCCCCACTGATGAGGTTCCCAGGAAGAAATTTTGAAGAGGAAGCATTTGGACTCCCCGCGGGAGTCTCTTACATCAGACACCGATTTAGAGGAGTCAGAAGGGTCCCCACGGTCCCCCTCAGAGGATATCGCCTTTGCTGATATCCTGCCAGTCCTTAAGCAGAGGGGGTGACTGGCAGTCCGTTGGCCCTACTGAGGATGAGTCAGTGCTCCTGAAGGCCTTTGGGTCTCAAACTTCCACCTCCTGGGTGACTCTGCCCTTCGATGAACTAATGGAATTGGTTGCTCGAAGGGCGTGGGAGTCTCCTGATACTATGGAACTGGTCCCTCGGAGGCCCAACAAATTTATTACGTCCCCCCCAAGATAAAATGTTCCTCACCAAGGGAGTGCCGGTTGATGCCATGGTGGTGGCGACGGCCACCAAGAAGATGTCTAAAACCTCTTCTACTGTCCATACTCCTGACAGAGATTCCTGAACTATGGACAGGTATGGGAAACACATCTTTAGTTCAGCGACTTTTGCTATGCGATCGCTCAACTACTTGACTCATTTTACCCATCTTCAAAGAGATCTCCTAAAAGAGCTTGGAGATGCTCTGCAGGGTACTACTGATGGTGGTGTCTCTGAGAAGGTGCCATCCCAGGTTAATACCCTAAACTCAATAGCTCGTCCATGCTGCTCATTTCTTATGCAGCTGATGGTTCGAGTCAGGCAGCGAGTTCAACATTAGCTCTTCGGAGACATTTCTAGATGCGCTTATGCTCCTTTGCGGAAGCCTTCAAGTCTTCCTTTGTTAATACCCCCATTCGATGGCTCATCCTTTTCCGGGCCCAAAGTCCAGGAGACCCTTACTAGGTGTGAGCAAGATGGAAAGGCTCTATCTGCCATAGGAGTCAGATTTTCCACCCCTACTAGACCGTACCTCAAAGGGCAAAAAGGTGGAAAAATGTGGTACTGAAACTCCCAAGGAGCTTTCCAGAACACACTTAGTGAACCCCCCCCCCCCCCAGGGGCAGAGGAGGGGAGAATAATGGAAGAGACTGCCCTGGCGGCAGAGGGGGTCTGCAAAACCAGGGCGACAGGGATCATTTCCTTGGCTAGCCCTACCAGCGCTCCTGAAAGGAGGCCCGACTGTCCTACTCTGAGGCAGTCGGGGGTTGCTTGTCTTTGTATCCAGACACCTGGCTAGGAATTGCTAAAGATTCTTCAGTACAAAGCATTGTTACCATAGGTTATATCATCCCGTTCTCAGAACCCCCTCCTATTCAAAGGAAAATCCCAGACATTCCACCCAGTCTCAGGGATCAAGCAGCCATAGAAATTCAAAGGCTGCAGGAAAAGAGATTCATCCAGCCAGTCCCAGCAGACCAGATGGGATCCGGAACTTACTCCAGATTCTTTTTAGTTCCAAAGAAAATGGGACTGAAGGCCCATCCTGGACCTCAGCAGACTCAAAACCTTTGTAAAGAAGGAGAAGTTCCGGATGGTCACCCTTCAATCGATTCTTCTGTTCCTAGGAACAGGCGATTGGATGTGCTCTATAGATCTCAAGGATGCGTACTATCATATCAAAATGGCCAGGCCATCCAGAGATCACTTGCATTTCTGTCTGGGAGCCAGTCACTACCCATTCCGAGCACTGCCCTTTGGTCTCACAACAGTCCCTAGTGTGTTTACCAAATGCATGGCAGTGGATGTTCATCGTGTTTCACTGTTGCAGTCATGACTGTAGGGTTCTCCCCTGCCGGCAGGCAGCCCTTGGTCAGCCAGAATCCCAAAGTCTGGGTCCAGCGTCGGCTGTTCAACCATGCTCCCTGACATCAGAGCGCCAGGAGTATAAAGCTGATAGCCGACGCCATCTTCTCCAGTCTTTCTTGCCGTGCAGTGATAGCAGTTCGCAAGTGCCGGTCTGTTGACTCCTGATGAATTTTTCTATATACTTCGGTCCGAAGACTTTCTTCTCCACTCAAAGCTAAGTACCCCGTTGGGAAACTTTTTTCTTGCTCCACTCCGATGTCAGAAAAAGTTAATAATTGTATTTCATGTGGGAAGCAAATACCTCATAAGGATTTTCATTCTTACTGTATTCCTTGCTTAGGCCCTGACCACGACGTAGCTAGTTGTCGGTTTTGTGCTAGATTCAATCAACGTACAATTAAGCGAAGGTACAATTTTGCTTTTCATTACTTCGGTAGGCGCTTTAACTACAAAATGTCGTCGGATACGGTTCCGGCTACCGGAGTTCACAAACGTCGCAAGGATAAAGACAGGCCTCCGAGGTCCAAATCTGATGATAGCGCACATGCGGAGCCAGCTTCAGGTTTGGCCGTCGTCAGTGAGGCGCTTTTGCAGCCCCTGTTGTCGGCCATTTCAGAACCGATGGCCGAAACGGACTCTCATGAGGAGCCAACCAGGCCTTTAAATATTTCTGTTGCAGGACCTTCGGACAGTGCTCCTTCGGATGGGTCCGGAGCCGCTGTGCAGGTACCGGCTTCCAAAGGGGTTTTCAGGTCTACTCAGCTTCTAGTAAAGGCAAAGACAAAGACAAAGGCAAAAGACTCCTCCTAAACCAAAGACTTCAACACAGGCCTCTTCTGAACCGGCTCCCAAGTCAAAGAAAGAGTTACTCAAGATGGCGGAGGATTTACTTACTATGATTAGGGGTTCACATCCCCCTCCAGACAAAAGGCCAAGGCAGGATGTTTATTATGATTCCTCTGATCAGGCTTCTATTTCCTCAGTTTCTTCTTCTGATCAGGAATATTCTTTCCCTCCTTATGAGGATTCTGATGCTGAAGAATCCATTCCTTCAGCTTCTCCTCCTGAGGATTTCTCTTTTGGGGAAACTTTGCATGAAATGAGGGAACATTTCCACTGGGAGGGACAGGAGTATTCGGAATCCAAGAAAAGACTGAGGGATTTTCTTCTTCTTCCCCAACATAGACCCTGGCTATTCCTCCTGTTTTGGATATTGTGGATGATGCCTTTTCGGAGGCTAACTTAACCCCTGACTCTTTTCCTCCTGCTCCTGTTAAGCCTGATAGATATTACAGGGTTCCTGATTCCCATCAGTTTTTATACAAGAACCCTACTGCTGACCCTGAAACCATTTCTCAGGGTCCTAAGGGAGTTAAGGCCGCTTCTGCCAAAAATCCCATTCCTACTGAAAAGGATTCTCGATCCTTAGAAAGATGGGGCAAAAAGGAGTACACTTCTGCTCTTTGTCCATTAGGGCTTTAAACTGTCAGTTTCATATGCTTAAATACCAGCAATTTCTCATGTCTGTCTTAAAACAAAAGTTTACTTCCATTTCTGCCTGTGCAGATGATAAGGAATTACATGACTTATTGCATGCCACTGAACTGGTTGGGAAGCATGGTTTACACTGTGGATTTGATGCCTTGGAGGCTTCTTGTAGGGCTGCAGCCTCTGGCACAGTCATTAGAAGACATGCATGGCTAAAGGAACAAAATTTACCTGAACAAGTAAAGGCTAAATTATTGGATGCTCCTGTTCAGCATAATGTTTTGTTTGGATCTAAAGCTGAAGAGGTGATTAAAAAGATGGAGGATAAGGCGAAATCCATGCAAACAGTTAAAGATTTCTTACAAGTACAGCCACCTAGATTTAGCAGGAATTGGCCTTCAAAAATTGGTCCTTTCCCTCTTCAGACAGGCCTCAGAGGGGTAGATATAGACGCTCCAGAGGGAGACCTCAAACACAAGCTGTTTATAGACCAAGACAGTGGACTGCTTCCACCCCGAGGAGAGGACAGGTCACAATCTCAAAGGAAACAAACTCAATGACTCTCTCTGTTCGGCTACAGGAACGTCTTGCCTGGAAGCCCCTCCCGGTGGAAAACTCTCATCAAAATTGGACTCAAATAACCCAAGACAAATGGGTTTTGGATGTGATTTTAAGAGGTTACAAATTCCATTTTCATACCTTGCCAAGGCCAAGCGGATGGCCAGACCTTCCAAAACATCAATGGACGGAGGCCTTAAACCAGGTGGAAGCTCTTTTGGCTATGAATGCCATAGAACTGGTTCCTCTTTCAGAGATGGGAAAAGGTTTTTACTCAAGGCTCTTTCTAGTCCCAAGGAAGCAAAACGCATGGAGACCCATTCTGGATCTGTCAGTCTTGAACACCTTTCTAGAGATTCCAAAATTCAAGATGCTTACTCTACAGTAGCTACTTCCAATGCTGTCCAAAGATGCTCGGATGGTAACTTTGGATTTAAAGGAGGCATATTTACACATTCCCATCAGGCAGGATCGCAGAAAATACCTCAGGTTCAAGGCTGGATCGAAGCACTTTCAATTCTCTGCGCTGCCCTTTGGATTGTATACTGCGCCCAGGGTCTTCACCAAATGCCTGGCTCCAGTAGTAGCTTACTCCAGACTCAAGGGAATTCAAATTTACCCTTATCTGGACAATTGTCTAATTCAGGCAGACAGCAAGGATGTCTTACTCCAGCATCTAGAATTTGTACAGAACCTCCTCAAGTTCCTGTGATTCTCTGTAAACATAAAAAAGTCAAATTTGACACCATCACAATAGATAACTTTTCTGGGTGCACTTCTAAACACTACAACCCAGATGGCATTTCTGACATTCGAAAACCAATTACAGCTGGCTTCAACTTTCAAAACCTTGGCACTTCTAACTCAACTATCTGCAAGGAAATTCCTGCAGGCTTTGGGTTACATGGCCTCCTGCATCCTTCTCGTACCATATGCAAGACTACACATGAGGAAAATACAGTGGTACCTAAAAAGTGTATTGTCTCAGCATTGCCATAGTTTAGACATACTGATCTCCGTCCTTCCTTGCCTTCAAAAGGAATTTCTTTGGTGGTCCAGGGCTTGTGCACTAAACAAAGGGAAACCCTTTCGTCTGCCTCCTGCCACTCAGATTCTAACCACGGATGCCTCGGATTATGCTTGGGGAGCCCATTTTCAGGGCAATTGTCTGTAGGACCTTTGGACAAAGGATCAGAAGCACCTGCATATCAACTTAAAGGAAATGTTAGCCGTTCAGAAAGCTTTATTGGCCTTCAGGAATCTTTTACAACCAGGACAACTACTAATACGGACAGACAACACCAGTTATGTGGTACATAAGCAAGGGGGATCTAATTCCTACCCCCTATGCAGACTAGCCATGGATCTATGGAACACAGCTCTAGCTTACAATCTGGATCTTCAAGCTCATTTTCTACCAGGAAAACAAAACCTCCTGGCAGACAGTGTGAGCAGAAACCTTTCAGATCCACACGAGTGGATGCTGGACACCAAAATATTCAGGATGATAACAGCAGTCTGGGGATGTCCTCGCATAGACCTCTTTGCATCCCATCTCAATCATCAACTACAGAATTTTTGCACCAGGACTTTCCACAGAGAAGCTTGGAAAGTGGATGCCCTGTCATTCAGTTGGAGGAACCTCTCGGGATATGCCTTTCCGCCACTTCCTCTTCTTCCACGGGTTTTATTGAAGATAAAACAGGACAAGCCCAAGATGATAATCTTGCTGGCTCCAAATTGGCCTCGGCAGTTTTGGTATCCAACTCTAAAAAACCTATGTCTGGAGCCCCCTTGAGTTTTACCTCTGTCTCCGAACCTTCTGTCCCAGCATCAGGGTCAGGTTCTACACTCTCATGTCAGAACTCTCAGCCTGGCGGCCTGGTTAATCCAGGGCCTTTGATTTCTTCTTTACTGCCCAGGCAGGTTATGGATGTCGTTTTAGAAGCCAGACGTCCTAGCACTAGAAAATCTTATGCAGGAAAATGGAAAAGATTTTGTTCCTGGATGCAGGCTCAGGATTCTGATCCTCTTCTTCCTAACATTACTTTAATTTTACTTTACTTGACAGATCTCTTACATAAGGGTCTCTTTTTTCTTCCATTAAGATTCATGCCTCTGCTATTTCTGCTCATTATAATACGGACCCTCCCATCTTTTCCCACCAGCTCATGAGATAGTTTCTCAGAGGAGCTAAGAACTTAAGACCTCCTAGATCTCCTCCCATTCCTGCTTGGGATCTCAGCTATGTTTTGGAAAAACTAACCTTGCCTCCTTTTGAGCCTGCTGCCTCTTCTGACATCAAGTTTTTATCTTGGAAGACAGCTATCCTGTTAGCCCTAACCACTGCCAGGAGAGTTTCCGAGTTACAAGCTGTTATGGCTGTGGAACCTTATATTATTTTTCATCAAGACAGAGTATCTCTGAGGACAAATCCTACCTTCATGCCTAAGGTGGTTTCCAAAGTGGCTTTAAATCAAACTATCCACTTACCAATTGTTTTCCCCTCTCCTCAAAATAAAGGGGAAAGGATCTTACATTCCTTGAATGTACACAGACAACTACGTTTTTACCTGAACAGAACCAAGGACATCAGAAAATCAGAACAATTGTTTGTTTCTTATGCTTCAAGTTCCCAAGGTAAAGCCATTTCAAAACAGACCATTTCTAAATGGATTGCTCATGGAATCAGATTTTGTTATTCTCACCATGGAAAGCAAATCCCAGGGAGTATACGGACTCATTCCACCAGAGCTGCTGCCTCTTCTGCGGCATTCCTCAGGGGAGTTCCTACCAAGAAAATTTTGGAAGCTGCAACTTGGAGTTCAGTGCATACTTTTTCTAAGCACTACAATCTACCTCTCTACTCTAAGTCTAGGGCAGGCTTTGCCTCTGCAGTCCTGCAGGGCCTTTTAGCCGCCCCTTCCTCTTTCTGACCACCTCCCTTTCTTTCAGCTTTGGGATTCTACACTACAGTCATGACTGCAACAGTGAAACACGATGAACATAGTACAGTTGTGTACACCTACCATAAATGTAGATGTTCGAGTGTCTTCACTGTTGCAGTCTGGGCTCCTCCCTCCTGTCCCCTCTTATTTTTACTTTTGTGCATTTCCTTTTTTCACCATTCTTCTGAGGTGTATTTGCAAAGGTTATGGGACCTTTTTCATTTTGGGACTCCTGACATCTGGGGCAAGAAAAACTAGAGAAGATGGCGTCGGCTGTCAGCTTTATACTCCTGGCGCTCTGACGTCAGGGAGCATGGTTGAACAGCCGACGCCGGACCCAGACTTTGGGATTCTGGCCAACCGAGGGCTGCCTGCCGGCAGGGAAGAACCCGACAGTCATGACTGCAACAGTGAAGACACTCGAACATCTACATTTATGGTAGGTGTACACAACTGTACTTTACGGCTCACCTGAGGCATCTAGGATTCCGAGTGTTTCCGTATCTGGACAACTGGCTCCTTACCGCCACCTCCAGGCATCAACTAATTCTGTCCAGGTATCACACCCTCAACCTGTGCTGTCAGTTAGGAATAACTATAAATTTCGACAAGTCTGCTCTGTCGCCATCTCAGCATATCTCCTTTACTGGAGCAGACTTAAACACCACCACTGCTATGGTAAAATTGCCACTGGACAGAATAGCCACTCTTCAAGACCAGGTGTCGGACATTCTGACCAGAAAAATAAGTACCAGCCTGTCTGGTGTTGAAACTACTAGGTACCATGGCAGCTACGCTCATAGCAGTTCCTCTGGGGCATATGCACATGAGAATACTTCAGTGGTTGCTCTTCATCCAATGGTCTTACCAACAACTTCTGATGTATTTCTTGATAATGATTACAGATCCTTGCAGAAAGGATCTTCTTTAGTGGTTGACCAGGTAACAGTAGGTCGCCCATTTGTTTTTCCCCCCGCCATCAGCCACGGTGACCACAGACGTTTCTCTGATAGTGTGGGGGGCTGTTTCAGGGAAGAACAGCCCAAGACACCTGGTCAGAAACAGAGTCACAGCTGGACATCGATGCCCTGGAGTTGAGAGTGGTGCTTTTGGCATTGCAGCACTTTCATGACTGTCTACCTCTGGGAACGATTGCGATCCAGACCGACAGCATGTCTGTGGTCTGGTATATCAACAAACAAGGGGAACCAAATCTTACCCCTTATGCCGAGAGGCCTTGAGAATTTGGCAGTGGGCGGTATCCACTGGGTGCTTTCTGATAACGCACATCCCGGGGAAATCCAACATCATTGCGGACAAACTGAGCAGAGCCATTCTTTTGCCACACGAGTGGTCCCTCAAAGACAAGGTTGCCTGAGATGATTTTCCGCAGATGGGACCAGCCTTGCTGTGACCTGTTTGCATCCCCATTGAATTCCAAATGCAGAAGCTACTTTGCTTTGAATCCCCAACCAGGGGACAGCACAAGGGACACGCTCGTACACGATTGGCCCTTGGGACTTCTGTATGTCTTTCCACCAACTCCCCTGATTCTGAAATTCTTAGAGAAAGCCAAAGCCTTGGGAAGGACTGTAATTTTAATAGCCCCATTTTGGCCTTGGCAGATTTGGTTTCCCTTCCTTCAACTCTATCAACTGGAGGAACCTTGGATTCTGGACCCAGTTCTAGATCTACGGACACATTCATCAGGGGCCCTTCATCCCTCTCTTCATTCCCTCAGATTGACGGCTTGGCTGCTCCAATTCCCAACTTAGCCAGGTCACATGATCTTTCCTCGGAAGTACAGCTTATTCTTGAATCTTCCCATAAAGCTTCCACTGGAAAGTTGTATGCCAGCAAATGGAAGCAATTTGCTTTTTGGGCCTCCCAGAATAATATTGACCATTACATTGCCCCAATTGCTAGTATTCTGGAATTCCTGACTAAGCTTATTCGTGATGGTGCTGCAGCTGCCACTATAAGAGTTCAATTGGCTGCAATTTCGAATTTCCACCTCAGATCTGAAAGGTTCTAACCTAATGTCTCACAGACTATGTAGGGCCTTCTTGAAGGATACCATTCATCTTAGACCACCTGTTAAGCAACCATTATACTGCCTGGAATCTGAATTTTGTGCTGTCACAGATTAGTCATCCCCCCCTTTGAGCCTGCATCATCCTGCCATTTAAAATTTCTCTCTTGGAAAACAATTTTCTTGGTAGCCATTACCTCAGCGTGTTGAGTGTCCGAACTTCAAGCCCTATCTATCAAACCCCAATATTTGGTGTTTCATCCCAACAGAGTGTCACTGAGGACTTAACCCTTCCTTCCTTGCAAAGGTGTGTTCCGAGACTAACCTGAATCAAACTGCTGAACTCCCAACTTTCTTCTGTAACCATCTAACAAGTTGGAGTATATGTTGCATAAGCTTGATGTTCACGGACAATTTGGACAGAACAAAGGAATTTAAAAAATATGAACAACTCTGTTTCTCTTGCTGACACTAAGAAAGGGCTACCAGTATCCAAAGTTACTCTTTCCAAATGGTTAACTGACTGCATTAAATTTACATATTCCTCAGTGAACCATCCATTAGAAAATGGCATGAAAGCGCATTCCACTAGGGCTGTTTCCAATTCTTCAGCTTATGCGGCTCGATTGCCTTTGGACACTATATGTGCAGCTGCCAGTTGGTGTAAGCTGCATACCTTTATTACTCATTACAAAGTAGACAGGGCCTCCTGGGACAGGGCTTCCTTTGGATCCACTGTCCTCAGGAATATACTCCCGTGAGTCACCCAGGATTAAGGTGCTTGGGACGCTACCCATGTGTAAGAATGAACGGCGAGATTGAACAACTTCACATAAAGAAGTTATGTACTTACCATAACGTTCCATGTGAGTTGTTCATCTTGCCTTCATTCTTACATTCCCACACGCCTTCCCCCTCCAGGTTCTCTAAGAACAAGTAAGACTTGTGGTCTGGTGGATCTTGATGTACGACTTCTTACTTCGGCTGGAGTACCTGTTAGGTGTTATATTTGTTACATGCTGGGATCAGCAAACTAGATCTGAGGTGAAACAGAGAGCATCATGGGTTAGGGACTTGGCCTCGAGCTACTCTTAAGATCTTGAGATTGTGAAAGCGGCCGACTCGGAGCTGATGGATCGGCTCTGAACCCATGTGTAAGAATGTAGGTGAGATGAACTCACATGGAACGTTATGGCAAGTACATAACTTCTTTTTTTATGAGGTATGAGATGTGCAGGATGCCCATATGATACTTTATATACTACCTCTCCAAATGTCGTTTCTTACATAATAGGGTTATTTTGTACACTGGTAATAGAAAAGCTTGGTGATCAAATGCTGAGAGGGTAAGATGTTCTTAGCTTTAGAGTGAGTCACTATAATTATCTGATTTAGGGAGCTCAGAGATGAACATATTACATCTGAACTCTTTTGTGAGGAGTAGCCTTAGAAAAGGCTGTTCATTGAAGGACAAATGTGTATTTTAAGTCATAAAGGAAGCTTTCATTTAGACTGAAGCAGAATAGTAGGGAAAGAGAATAACCTAGTGCTTGTAGCAGTGTCAGAATGGTGCATCCAGTGCAGATGGTCAGCTACACAAGTGGACTCTGTTTTGTGTGGTGATTTTTTTTTTTTAAATAAACATCTTTATTAAATTATCATATATGACACATACATGACACATATCAATATGGTTTGTTTTCATTTATATAATTGTAGTTGCATACATTTTCAATCACAAACCATATTGACGTAATTTTAGTTGCAGACATTATACTTCACTTATCAGCCCAATCATTGTCAGTCAAACATTACATAGCTCATTCAAATCCTGCCTTCTTTTAAACCTCATTCCTCCCACAATTCCCATTATTTCCTATGTAATTTGCGCCTAGCTTTTTCTGAAGATCACAATTCCAGTTGTTTTGTCATTTTTACTATATTCACTACTTCTAGTACAGTTGGTTTAGACTTTATAGGTTCATAGGTTCATACTAGGCTATCTGCCCAAGGGCATTTATAAGCCTAGCCCATAGTTATGTGGCTTTCGCCACCCCTTTAGTTTGAATAAAAACTATGCCTATCATTTTTCTGTGCCTCTGTCAAGCAGTGACACTGAAGTAATCCCTGGGGTATATCTGCGATCTCCCATCCATTGGTCAAGATTCCTCTTGAACAAGGCCAGCGAGGTGCTCTGCCTCACATGTACCGGGATTTTGTTCCACAGCATAGGGAGTCTCTGGGTGATGAATCTGTCCCTCCAGCACGTTCTATTTATAACCGTGTCAAGGTTTAAGTCTCCGCCCTTGTGGTTCTGAGGGATCTAGATTTTTGAGGTGAAGCATATTCATCAAATCTGGGTTTGACATGGCCTTATATGTCAGGCACAGGTCACCTCTGAGCAAGCGGTATGAGACTGAATAGAGCTGGAGTTCTTTCAGTCGGGCAGCATAAGACATATTTTGAGACCCTTTATCCTTTTGGTGAGGAACTTTTGGGGCCTTTCAAGCTGCAGCAGGTGTCTGGCCAGATACATTCGAGCGGGCATTGTACTCAATCATAGGTCTAATGAGTGATGAGTACAGGGGCGATGACCTCCTTGATCTAGATGTGAATCCCTTCATGATCAGGTGGGCGATATAAAAGGTTTTCCTAACTACTTTAGCAACATGAGTGTCAAGCGAAGGCTACTGTCAACTTGGGTCCCCAGATCCCTGATGACTTTCTGTGCTCAGTGGATTGCCACCTATATGGTAGCTAGGGGTAACCTTGTTTTTCCCGAAGGGTATGACTATGCATTTTTTGGCGTTTAACTTCAGGCCATGGCTCTGGCACCAGTTATCTGTTTCTGTGAGGCCCTTCTGGAGGATATCTGTGTCAGATGTGTTTTTGACTATGGCGCCCAGTTTGCAGTCATCTGCAAACTTTGTCAGCCATAACCCTCCTGTGTTTGCTTGTACTTCAGAAAAGTAGATGCCGAACAAGAGTGGACCCAGGACTGAGCCCTGTGGGACACCACTTGTGACAGGCTTTGTGATTTCCATTTTCTAGTAATTGCTTTTTTGGCAGCTGCCATAATTACTGAGGAAGGCCTTACTTATGTCTAGGCAGCTCCGATTCTGTATCATAGCTCAGAAAAATCATTTCCCTAGTTACACCAGTTTTCTCACTCAGTATCTCTGATAGAGTTGTCTGCAGGGAATCATTAAAGTCTACCAACTCATTACTCTCCCAGAAGATGTTAATAATTATCTCTTTTTTCCCCATCACACCTCCCACATTTGCTGCTGTCTACCTGAGGAAAAATTCTCTGGAGTGTGGTTTAAGTTTAAAAATATCTGTGTAAACATTTCCTAGCAAAAATCCTAAGTCTTCTAGATTTTGTTGCATATTTGGGAGACAAACCTATATCCCCTATTGTTTCTTTTGTGAATTACTTATCCAGTGACTTCCCAATCCTTTATAACCTCCTGTGATTGATTCTTATAGTTATCATGCCGTATTTTATATGTTCTAGTAATTATTCCTTTAAATGCAGCTTCTGTTATAGATTCTACTAAAAACTCTACCAGTGCTGGTCTTTCATTCAGCCCCCCCCCTCCCCATTTCTTTCTGTTTGCCTATACTGTGATATCAGTCCTTGATAGGGAAGGCAGTCTCTAACCTGCAGTCCAAATAAATTCTTGGCATCTTCCCATTCTGTTAACTTTCCCTCTCTGGATATTTGCTTGGAGTACATCTCTTCCTTTGCCACTTTTTTCCAGTAAATTCCAGCCTTTTGCCTATTGTCTGTATCCCTAATTACAGTCATCCCTACTCTCAGAATCTCCTTTCTCCATTCCTGAGTTGGCTTAGTTCTTAGCATACTTTCTGCTACTTTATGAATATAGTATTCTGTATGATTATTGTTATTCTCCTTAACAGTCTTCATTCAAAATCCCAGTCTCTCCTTGTTTCTGGAGCTTCCTCCCTGTTTCATTATCATCACTTTCCAATTTGAATTGTAGGTTTCTACTTATGCTGTGCATAAGAGCCTTAATTGTGTAGCTTTGAAATACCCCTCCAAATTGGATAATCCCAATTCGCCCTGTTCTACTGGAAGAATCAGTTTATCCCACTTGACTCTTGCCGCCTTCCACTCCCAGATAAAATCCTTCAGCTCTTTGACTGCTTTTCCATAACTTCTCCTCTGGTTGATAAAAATGTGTTTGACCTGTATACAAGACTAAAGGGGCTAAAAACATTTTAACTGCTTGTCTTACAATCCATATAACAGAGCTTCCAATTTCTCAGTTTTTCTGTCATCTTTTGTTTAGTCTCTTCCCACATATCCTTAGCTTTTAGCCAAATTATTTTTAATCCATACTCCTAAATACTTCATTTCATCATGCCACCATAAATACGGATACTGCTTAACCATTTCATGAGTGGGTACATAATTGACTGCTCTTGCCTTTAATTTGGCTTCATTAATTTTGTATTCCAAAAAGATTTAAAACGGTCTCAAAATGTTAACTACCATATCAATTATATCCTTGAACTTCTGAGTTCTGCATTTTCTTTGCCAATGATTCTAAATGTAATGCAAATAACAAAGGGGAAAGAGGACCCCCTACCTGGTTCCTCTGCTCAAGCAGAAATTATCAGAGATGAACATACCCACTTTAATTTTCACCTCTGATCCCTCCTAATCAAACTTATTTTATCAGGGAATGCAAATGCTTTGATTGCCCTACTCATAAAGTACTAGCTTACACTGTCAAGTGCTTTCTTTGCATCAATACCCACCAACAACATTGGTATTTTCTCGCATTCTGCTTCCATCTCGTCCATCAGTGTTCTGCTAATTGTTTTATTAATGTTGAATGTTTGCATACCCTCCACACAACCACACTGATCCATATCTATCAATTTTGCCATTCTTTTAGCCAATATAGACATAAACACTTTATAATCGTGGTTTAGTATTGAAATGGGCCTGTATGAACCTGGATCTGATGGATCTTTACCCTTTTTAGATATTACAGCTACTACTGCTTTTCTTCAGGATATTGGTACTTCTCTTAAAACACTGATAAACAAGCTTTCCAGATCTTTATCAGTTGTATTCCCCCTAGCTTCCAAACTTCTACAGTAGTACCATATGTTCCCAGGGTCTTACCTGTAGATTGGTTATACATCACCATTTTTATCTCCTCTTCTTCTATCCTAACTGTTAGTAATTGAGCCTCCTCTTCTTCTAAGCTTGGCATATAATATTCTTCCATAAGCATTTCCTTTTGTACCTTTTCTTGATTTCTGTATTTCTCTGCTTTATACAGACTTTTCATAGAATTTCTGAAATATTTCTAATGCTTCTACAGGATCTGTTATCATCCTTGTTACAGGCCTCCCTATGCTTGGTGGCCGCCCTTTCTACTTTGTTGCTTGAGTCATTGTGCTAAAAATGTTTATGCTCTAGCGTTGTTATGAAGAAAAAAAAGTTATTCAACAGCAATGTTTGTAAACTTGTGCATATCACTGGGTTAATTCCTTATTTTCTGTTTAGCATTCTGCAGTTGCTCATCTTCTTATGTGAGATTTACCCCTATTTTGCAATACTTTAACATTGGTCAATCCCTCAGAACAGCTCGTTACTTTTTAACCATATCTCCCTTTCTTTTATGTCCACCCTGTTTTTAAACTGCACTTTAATTTTATCCTACTCCTTAGCTATATTTTCAGAAGAAATTTCTATTTTGTCTATATCTCCTGAATAATTTCCACTACCCATTCCTTAAATTCCTCACTTTTCAACAGATAGGTGGGAAAGCGCCAGTGTCATTTTTATTTCATTACCATGTGTTTTTATTTTATTTGTTATTGATGTTTGATCTGCAGTAGTTATTGGGTCCATATCAAGACCTTCGATTAAATGAAAATGTTCCTGTGAAATGCTTACTCTGGCTTAGCCCAGTTTTGCATCTTGGGGAATATGTAAATTCACTCTTAACTCCTAGTACTGAATTCACATTTTTCATGCCAAATATTTTCAGAAATTTCTTCATAAATCTACATCCCTTTGTTATATTTTCCCTTCTGCCCCCCAGACCCATCTTCACAGTTGCAAATCAAATTTCATTCTCCAACTATAAATATTTCTTGCTGAAAGCTAATTATGTCTTCCAGAATTTTCTTAAGCTCATTTATCGCAGTTTTAGGTGGAATATAAATACATCCCAATGTAATACTCCTCCCTTGGCAGTACACCCTTAGTGCTACAAATCTACCATTATTATCTTTTTATCTTCTATCAATTGCCGCCTCACATCAAGAGGTTCTCCGGTTTGATCCTCGGCTGGGGTGCCTTCTGTGCTGAGTCTGCATGTCCTCCCTGTGGTTGCATGGGTTTCCTCCGGGTGCTCCGGTTTCCTCCCACATCCCAAAGACATGCTGTAGATGGATTGGACACGCTAAATTGCCCCTAGGTGTGAGTGTGTGTGTGCCTTCTGTGGAAGGTTGGGCACCAGGCTGGCAACTCAACACCGTAAAACTCCACTGCCAATCACGAGTGGACAGGTGATCCGCTGTAGCGACCTCTAACCGGGAAAAGCCGAAAGAAGAGGAAGAAGATCTTCTATCACTATTGGAGCACCTTTTGCTATTAATATGAGTACTCCTCTTTTCCTTTGTCCCAGGTATTCCACTAAAAACTATCCTGAAAAATTTTCTTTATCAAATTCACATAATCAGTTCTTTCCAAGTGTGTGTCCTGTAGTGCAACACATTTGCAAGGTACGTTTTTAATGTAGTTCACTATTTTTTTTGGTATTTATCCGAGACATTGATATTTAAAGACATTACAGAAAGCATCATTGTATTAGTTATTCCCACATTTTATGTACAACAGCTTTTTTGTTAAACATCTAGTTCCAGCTTTTATATTACATGCATACACCATTTGGCAGGTTGCTCTTTTGTACAATTGTTTCCTGTCATATCCATTTGAGTCTGTATAACATCTTAACAAAACTTTGTTTTATTGAAAGCCCTCAAAAAAAAATGCCCCCAATACCCCCCTAAAACCTGTTAATGTAATAACACACAAAGCTACGTACATTTTCAGATATTGAAGTTTTACCCTCCTAATAGAAACACATATTACAAACTGACAGCCACCCTTAAACTTGAGTTAGCCTAAAAGAAAAGTTATCTATGCTAAGATGCATGGTGCAGCCTGTGCTTTCAACTAAGTGCTGTCTCATTTTTGTCTTATCGTTCTAGCTCTCCCAGCTGAGTAAATATTTGAATGCTTTCAGAGAACATGATCTCCTAGCCATTTCTCTTTATCAGATTGTCTCCTGAAAGACCAGATACAAATTTGTTACCAAGCATACATTTATTTGCTACAAAAAAAACCTTATAATAATATTTTTAATTTACTGGATTTCTCTTAAAACTTGTTAGTAGATCAATCTAAGGGCTTTAATCCAATCATTCTCCTATGCAAGAATGAGAAAAAGCACAGTAATTTTTCTTTTGTCATGCTGTTTTAACCAGACTTTTATTTATACATTGCAGTGCCTACATTTCTTAAAACTGAACAAAGAGAGAGAGAAGGGAGAAAAAAAAAAAAAAACAGGAGCACCTGATTACATTACTATCCCCATTACACTCAAAAATAACTGAGAAAACTTTACTTTACAGCATGCAATGAAAATCATGCACTATAAAAAAAATAGTACCATTAAGAAAAAAATGGTTTTACTTAGTTTACTTTCTTCCTCCTCCTTCCCCCAGTATGTATTTTTTTCTGAATGCTAATGGCATAAAGTAGGGCATATACATTAGTGTTCTCTACAAGTTTAACAAAGTCCAAAACAGTCCAGTATTTCCAGATTTTCTTGTTCTGTCATGTTTCATAAATATAATTATTGCTTTATAATGCCATATTTGTCAATTTAAAAGTTACTGCTTTTATTCCTGTTAATCCCCATCTCCCATATCCTGTCTGCTTCATTCCCAATGTACTCTTGATTCTTCTAGCCAACTCTCTTACTTTTTTCCCTTCTCTCAAGCATTTTCCATTGAAACATTGGAAAAGGTTTCACTGTTAGTCTCTCTCTGGTCTTTATTACTAGAAGAACAAGAAGCAGAATCTCCTGTTTCACAGCTCATGTTTTCATAGGTTCATAGGTTTATAGGTTCATAGGTTTATACTAGGCTATCTGCCCCAAGGCATTTATAAGCCTAGCCCAAATTTTTGTGGCTTACGCCACCCCTTATATGAAAAAATACTGTGCCCATTAGTTTGTTGTGCTTCTGTCCAGCAGTGACACAGAGATGATTCCCGGGGTAAACCTACGATCTCCCATCCACAGGTCAAGATTTCTCTTGAACAGAGCCAGCGAGGTGCTCTGCCTCACATGGACCGGGACTCTATTCCACAGCATAGGGAGTCTCTGAGTGATATAGGTTCATATTTGTTGTTGGACAAACTCTTGTATTTCCTCTTTAGCATGTGTTTCATCAGAAAATTGTTTTATCCTTCCAGGGAAGAATGTTTTGAAGATAGCTGGGTACAGCAGTATGAATCTCACACCTGCTTCTCGACATTCCATGAATATGGAATAAATGTACTCCTCTTCTGCTTGGTGTACAATGAATAATCATTCTCCACAAACACTTTAATGTCTCCCACTTTTAGTACTTTGTATTTCTGCCACAGTTTTGTCAGAATTAACTCCACCTACTGATAGGATTGTATCTTTACTATTAATGGACAAGGTTGCTGTCTTGTAGCCAGGTTTGGAGCATACACACAATGTGCCCTTTCAATTAACACCTCATGTTGTGGAATACCAGTCCAGTTACTTATTTGTGTTTTCATAAAATTAATACAGTCTTTCCTTTCCAACTTCTCTGATAATGCAGAAAATCTCAGGTTTTCCCTAAGTGCGCTGTCCTCTAATTCTCTTATTTTTTGAAACTTATCGTTTTGAGCAGTCTCATATTCAGCCAGCATTTTCTTCATTTAGACCTCAGGTTTTTACAGTTTTATCACTTCATATGAATATCTGTTTAAAGCTTTTTTCCATTTTTTTTAGCCTTTTGGTGTTTGAGTTGAGTACTCCATCAGTGATTCTTTTATTTTAATGACGTCCTCGACTTTCCTCTAGGTTACTGGAAGTAATGTCTGGAGATTGCACTGCTTTTTGCTGAACAGCTGCAGTTTTCCCAGTCAGTGTTTTTTTCCTCACCTTTTGTAGCTGATGTTCCTTAGGTCCTCTGTATTTCTTTTCCTGGCATCCAGGCAGTATATCTATGAGCTAGTTATTGAAATTTACCCAGAAATAAAAATCCACTGACGTTCTCTGATAATTTTCTGTTTTCACACTGGAAGAGCTAAAATTAAGCATTACTCAATGTGCAACCACCTTGGAAGTCCCCTTGTGTGGTGATTTTTGAAATGTTATTGAGCAGAGCCAAAAAAGAAAGTGAAGCTGAACCAAGGTGTTTAAGGTAAGGGTGAGAAAGGGTTTCAGTCTAAGTGCACTAGGTCTTTTGTTTAATTTTTAGTAACTATAGAGCAGGAGAAGTGCTATGTAAGGGATAGCCTGTTTACCTCATTGTTATCCAAAGCTTTGAATGATCACCACATTCAAAAAGGTTAGTATATTGTCTGTTCAGATGAATAAGAAAGTGTTTGTTCCTTTGCTGAATGCATGGGTTTGTAATATGTTACATTGAGTAGAATAGTTGAAGCCACAAGCTGGACAACCAGTTTGTAAGAGTAGAGTGTGCAGCTTGAATAGGGTTCTGGATATCTTTTAATTGCTGGAAAGAGGTGAAGGTAAGTTGACAGTCTAGTGTTGGATATTTGCTGGTTTATAGTGTTGTCATAGGTTGTTGACAAATATGGATTAAAGGATAGATCTGATGTTGTTAATCTTCATTTATTTCTACTGATGGGTTATCGGTTCCATCCTCAGAACCACGCTCACGTCAGCCAAAAACTCTTGAGCCAAGGTCCTACCCAGAATGCTCTACTCCCTGTTACCTCAGATCTTGTTTGCCGCATTGCTGAACAGCCGTGTCAAGCCACTCTCTGAGCTAAGTGTCTAATTTTTTGACAGTTCATATATTGTTATTACTCTAAAATTTTCTCAAAAGTTTATTCTAATATATTCCTACCCTATCGCACATATTAGACTCTCTCCCTTTAGTACTTTCCCTTTATTACCCTCTTTTCTTACCTTGTGGTAATTCTCCATTACCATCGTTGGTAATCCTTGTTTTTCTCTTTTTATCCTTTTCTTGGGTAGCCATTATTCTTCCTTTTGCTTCTGTGCTGCTTCTCCAGAACAACTGTCGGATAAGAAAAGTTATGTTGGTTTCAAGCAGTGCAAGGATTGCAGCCGTAAGTTACCGCTTTCCGATGGCCATGACTTGTGTCTACTGTCTTAATGCCTCCCACTTGACTGTAGATCCTCCATGTGGGATCTGTAGAAACTTCTCTACCAGGACTCTCAATGAGAGGAAGAATAAGTTAATTTTGAAAGGTCTTCTCAAGTCTCCTTTCTCTGAGGCTATTTCTGGGTCGGAGGGCTCTCCCCCTCCTGTTAAACCCGGCAAGAGGCGTTCTTCCCTCTGGAGATTGTAGGGAGTTGACTCACTAGAAGGTGACATTGATTGCTACTCCGGTGCTGACACCTGTGAGCCTGTCTGCTCCAGACTCGGCACCGCCCCAAATGATCCTGACTACAGCCATGTCTCCTTTATCAATATCGACACCGGAGTTACTGGTGCAGACAACTATGGTTCCGACAGTTCTGTCGCAACTCCTAATGGCACCGTTAGTCCAGGTTATCCCCTTCGGCACCGTTGGTACAGTCACCTTTGACTCCAAGTATGATTCTTCTGTACTCCACTGTGCAGACTTTTTCGGCACCAACATGTACTTCGGTGCAGTCCTTCTTGGCACCATCCTTATTGCCAGTGCAGACACTTTCCACTACAGCACCGTACCCTTCAGGGCAGACCTTTGCCTTTATGGTGCAGACACTTTTAATCTCAATCTGTACCTAAGCTATTGGGGTCAATGGCAGCTTCAATCACCATTGTTCCCCTAGCCAGATTCCATATGAGACTTCTTCAATGGCTACTTCTCATTCATTGCTCCCTTCTACAACATCCTTTGTCTTTTCAAATAAGTGTGACTCAGAGATGCAAACAAGATTTACTCTGGTGGACGTCTCAAAACCCCCAACAATGGTCTCACCCTTTAACTCCCTTTCTACCGATAGCCATGATGACCACAGACACCTCCCTGATGGGGGGGCTATATCAGGCAAACTCGGTGCAAGGCACCTGGTCAGAGATGGAGCCCCTTTTGCATATCAATATCCTGGAACTGAGGGCGGTGCTTCTAGCGTTGCAAGCATTTCACTCCATCCTTCTGTCAGGGACTGTTGCAATCCAATCAGACAACATGAGTGGTCTGGTATATCAACAAACAAGGGAGCACCAGATCTTTACCCATTATGCCGAGAGGCCTTGAGAATATGGCAATGGGCGATAGCTCACAACTGTTTTCTGATTGCAATGCACATTCCCGGGAGTTCCAACGTGATAGCGGACAAATTGAGCAGGTGCATTCTTCAGCCTAACAAGTGGGTCCCTCAATCCTCTAATAGCGGCAAAAATCTTCCACCGCTGGGGCTAGCCTTGCTGCGACCTATTTGCCTTCCCAACCAACTACTAGTGCAGCAACTACTTTGCCCTGATCCCCCTTCGGGGACAGTCACCAAGGGACGCTCTAGTCCATGCTTGGCCCTCAGGTCTTCTTTATGCCTATCCACCTCTTCCCCTCATCTCCTGATTTCTAAAGAAAGCACAACAGTTGAAAAGCAACGTGATCCTTATTGCTCCATATTGGCCTCGACGAGTCTGGTTTCCCTTCTTCTAGCCTCACCTGCTAGATCAACCATGGAACCTCAATCCAACAACCCTGAAACTGACAGCTTGGTTTCTCCACTTCCTATGATTGCCAGGCATGAAAACCTTTCGTCCCCTGTGCGCAATATTCTTATTGCATCTCATCAATCATCCACCAGACTAATCTAGCTTAACAAATGGAAGAGGTTCTCTCTATGGGCAGGAGATAAGCAAATAGACCCCTTGTCAGCCCCGGTCCCGGTGGTATTAGATTACTTGTCACATCTTTTCCACTCTGGGGTGTCTGCCTCTACTATCCATGTACATTTAGCTGCCATCTCGAATTTTCGTATTGGTTTTAAAGATTCTTCACTTATGTCACACAGACTCTGTAAGACTTTTTTGAAAGGGGTTATCCCCCTAAAACCTCCCTTCATAGAACCCGTACAACCTTAGGATTTGGCTTTGGTTCTGCAAGCTTTAACAGCTCCACCCTTTGAACCTGTGTCCTCTTGTGATGTAAAATATCTCTCTTGGAAAACTTTTTCTGATTGCAATCACATCGGCCAGACGATTGTCAGAACTTCAGGCCTTATGCATCAAACCTTATCTTAACTTCCATGAGGATAGGGTATTACTGAGAACCAATTCTACCTTTTTACCAAAAGTGGTGTCAGAGCGATCTATCAACCAGTCTATTGATCTCCCAGTGTTCTTTCCTAACCATTCTAACAAGGGAGAGTATTGCTTGCACTCCGTGGATGTGCATAGGCAAATACGATTTTATCTGGACAGAACAAAATCTACCCGTAAATCAGACCAACTGTTTCTGGCTTTTTCTGGACCTAGATGGGGTCATCCTGTAGCAAAAGTTACATTGGCTTCATAGTTGAGAAATTGTATCACCTTTATCTACAGCAAAAACAATCTCACCTTGCCTCAGAGTCAAAGCACATTCTACAAGATCTATGGCAACATCAGAAGCCTTCCATGCTAAGGCTTCCCTCAATGATATTTGCTCATCTGCAACTTGGGCTAAACCTCATACATTTATTCTTCATTACAAATTGGACTTGACCTCCAGAGTTAAAACTTCCTTTGGTTCCATGGTGCTCAGGAATGTCTTTCTATGAGGGCCACCCAGGAATACAGGTAGCTGGGGACTCTCTCCATCAGTAAGAAATGAACGAAGATTAACATCAGATAAAGAAGTTGTGTCTTACCATAACGTTCCATCTGTGTTGTTGATCTTAGTTCATTCATTACTTCCCACCCTCCATCCCCCATCTGGACGTTCTTGGTTGATCTTATGTACTCCTTTCTGGTAGGTCTGTTATGATCAGAGGCAGCCTCTACTTTTATCAACTTGCAAACTCGATCTGAGGTAACAGGGAGTAGAGCATTCTGGGTAGGATCTTGGCTTGCGAGTTTTTGACTGACGAGGACAGAACCGATAACCCATCAGTAATGAATGAACAAAGATCAACAGCACAGATGGAATGTTATGATAAGACACAACTTTTTCAGTGCTGATCCCTTTTTCCAGATGTGTGTGTTATCACTGCACTCTATGCAGTACAGTACATGCTAAAGATCAAGGTAAAACATGAAAATTGTTTCACAGCATTTATGATCAGTAAGCAGTCTTGCACTCTTAGAAAAGGTGGTAGCACTAGAAAGATGGAAGGAGAGAGAAGTATAGTCAAATGAGTAGGCTGGTCAGACTTTACAGTTTATCAGTTAGCCAGTAAGTATAATTATGTGGAAAATAGAGCAGATAAATTAGTAGAGATTGCACAGAGGCATGCCTTTAGATAGGATGTTAGGAGTGGAGTACTAAATAGAGATCAGGGAGTAGAAAGCCCAACATGGGGGGGGGGGGGGGCTTACATTCATACATCAGTGGAAACTGCTCTTTTCGCTGCAGTACCAGCACAGGTAAAAAGAACGGAACATTGACTCCTCTTTGTGATCATTCAGATAGCCCCCAGTGATCTGTCCATAATGGTGTTCCACCTGGAAGCAAGCAACAGGAAGTGGTATATTTTATTTGAGTATTTTTGGTAATGCTAAAGCAATTAATGAGAGAATTTATAGGTTCATAGATTATTACTAGGTTAACAGCTCTTGTGGGCCCTTTTAAGCCTAGCCAGTTACCCCATGTGAGAATCAAACCCTGCACTTTGTGTGTCTGTAAGGTAAATACCTTAACAGTTGTCAGCTTCCCACCTAAGGTCAACTTGTATCAAGATTTTGTCAACCCAAATGGGACTCGAACCCACAATCCTAGTTTAGGAATGTAATGCCTTATCCATTATGACACTGGGGCATAAGTGTCATAAGTACTTTCCCAGAGATGCACACTGTTACATGCTGTGAAGTAGCCACATACAAAACACTGGTCTGACTTTAACTTTCAGCTATTGAATGTTTCTAAATACATGGTAGAAATAGCTCTAGTGGTATACCCAGCTACTTAAAGGCAAATAAGTCTTAATTTTGCTCCTCAGTCATTGCATTAGTAATAGCTAGGTTGTATAGGTTTTGTTTGAGGCTGCCACAGTTGTAAACAACATATTGTTGGTTTTCTTTGGATTATGCAGGAGTAAGTTAATACAGGCCAAAATGATTCCCAAGAATGGATAGTAGTCTTATAGTGAAGAAGATGAATGGTAGTCTTATAGTGATCTCTGCAGGTGCACAAAATGGATAGGGTTAGGCTTACATAACTTGTGCTACGCCACAGACCCAGATAGGTAACTAGGCTGCAGAGAAGAAAAATGCTTAACCCCTTGCTAAATGTTGAGGTACCACACAGGAATGAGACCAGAAACACATTCATTTCATCAACATCCCAAACTGTAAAGAAACCAGGAACATATTAATTTCAACATCCCAAACTTAAAATAAACAAAAAAAAAAGTATATACTTTCTTAACTGTAGTAGAAGACTGTGAAGTTTCATTTAATCAGCAAGCTCTGTTATTCATTTAGTCACAGAAGATGTGGCATAAAAGTTTTGATCTGCATGTAAATCTGCATTACACTGGCAATACGCTTTTTTAACCACATTAAATTTATAGCTGACCATTTGCACTGATTGCCATGGGTATCTGCTGGCAGCTAATGCTGGCAGGTTTACAGTGTTCAGTGCAGCTAGTTTAAAGTCATGATGCTGCATTCTGAAGAGAACAGTCAGAAAAGTTAATTTACACTTAGGAAGGACAAGCATTTGTCATATGGGGAAAGGTTGGTCAACAGTGCTTTTCAAATAGGATATTAGCTCCATAGACAGAATGCTGTTCTGCAGTCCTGCAGCCATTTTATGATAGATATGATAAACAAAACCAAGAGAGAGGTAGGTATTTCTAAACTGATTTTCTGAAGCATTCATGTAAATTGATTGTGATTACTGTTACCACTTCATTATAGATTCATAGGTTCTTACCAGGCTGTCTGCCCTAGGGCATTTATAAGCCTAGCCACCAGTGTGTGTTTGGCTTTCGCCACCCATTTTAAATTAATTTTGCTATGCCCTTTTTCGAGGTTAGTATGCTGTGCCTCTGTCTAACAGTGACACAGAAGTGATACCCGGGGTAAACCTACGATCTCCTATCCACTCACCTAGGGCATTTATAAGCCTAACCAGTGTGTGTTTGGCTTTCGCCACCCATTTTAAATTAATTTTGCTATGCCCTTTTTCGAGGTTAGTATGCTGTGCCTCTGTCTAACAGTGACACAGAAGTGATACCCGGGGTAAACCTACGATCTCCTATCCATTCATCAAGATTCCTCTTGAAGAGAGTCAATGAGGGACTCTGCCTAACCTGGACTGGGATTTTATTCCAGAGTGAAGGGAGCCTCTGGGTTATGAATCTGTCCCTCCAGCATGTCCTATTTATTTCAGTGCTGAGGTTCAAGTCTCTCGAGCGCGTAGCTCGATGGGATTTGGATCTTCTGAGGTGCAGCATGTCCATTAATTCCGGGTTGGACATGGCTTTATAAGTCAGGCACAGATCGCCTCTGAGCAGGCGGTATGCCACTGAGTAGAGCTGGAGTTTCTTTAACCGGGCAGCATATGGCATCTGTTTGAGCCCTTTGATCCTCTTGTTGAGGTACTTTTGGGGTCTTCCCAGTTGCTGCAGGTGTCTGGTAAGGTACATCCCAAAAAGGGCATTGTACTCCATTATGGGCCTGATGAGGGATGAGTAAAGAGGCATGATGACCTCCCCTGATCTAGATGTGAATCCCTTCATGATTAGGTGGGCTATATAAAATGTTTTTCTAACCACTTTGGCCACGTGGTTGTCAAATGAGAGATTGCTATCAACTTGAGTCCCCAGGTCCCTAATTACTTCTTCTGTACTTAATGGATTACCACCTATGTGGCAATTTATGGGCACTTTGTTTTTTTGCCAAAGGGGATGACTATACACTTTTTGGCGTTTAGCTTGAGGCCATGGCTCTGGCACCAGTTGTCTGTTTCTATGGAGCCCTTTTGGTGGATGCTTGTGTCTGCTGGAGAGTCGATTATGGCGCCCAGTTTGCAGTCATCTGCGAACTTGGTCAGCCACAGTCCTTCCGTGTTGGCCTGTACCTCCGAGAAATATATACCGAACAAGAGAGGTCCCAGGACTGAGCCTTGTGGGACGCCACTTGAAACTGATTAGATACGAGGGAGTAGAAAACAATGTTATTTTACGATCTGTGAGTTTGATTCTGTTGCCACAACTTTGCTATTTCTTGTTGTGGTATTTGTGTTTGTGTGTGGGGGGGGGGGGGATAACATTTAAAATGGGAAATTATAAAGGAACTGTTTTTCTATGAATATGTCCCATAATATATGACAGGAACGCTGTAGGTGAACTGAATTATTAAAAACAAAATTCTGGCCAAAGTGTGATAACAGTAATCAGTGGTGAGTATAGCTTATGGATCATTTTTCATTTTGTGGTTCTGTTAGACTAGTTCGACTCATTGCAATAGACCTGGTTAAATACTGTACCCCCCATTAGAGCTTAATTATCTGCTAGTAAGTACACTTGTCAACAGTCAAGATTTTTGCCTTATATTTTTGGTGTGTTCCTCATACTAGTTGTGGTTTTCTGGCAGATCTGAGGATTGCAGCCACTAAATGATATACATTTCAGTTTCAGACTGCATATCTTTCAGATAATGCATGCTAACACAAATCATGTTAGTCTAGCAACGTTCTAAGTTTATTACACCAATATTTAAAATATGTCCTTATTTGGGAGCCTTTATCACCCTTTTATTTTAAGCTCTGTCCAGATTTCTTGCACTAAGAGGTTGAAAGGTATAAAGCTATTTGGCAAACCTGACTAAAGTATTATGAGAAAAGGTTAGATTAGGCAAGTTATCAGATAAGGCAGTATGATTCACCATATAAAAAAAAAGTCTTAGTTCGAGAGATAAGGCTCCGTTTCTGTCAATAGCTTTGGCTGAAGCATTAAGGATACCATATGTGACCATCTGTGTGGCTGCTGCTTTTATGTCTTCCTTTGAGTAACTTTTGTTGACATTTGTCAACTGGGTAGATTTATTTAGAATTTGCAGCATTTGCTTATAGATTATTTTTCCAGTTTTTTAGTGGAAATAGGGCTGTAGTCTGAAGAAACATTAGGATAAGCTGCTTTTGGGACTAGAATGCAGCTTTCCACATAACTAGAAATATGTAGAAGCACAGACAAGTATTAAAGTTAGTGGTTTATCGGTGAACTAATTGTTACATTTAGTAAAATGTGCTTCTACTCTGTTGGTCTGGATTTGCTGCAATCTGCTACCTAGATCTGAAGGTTTAAGACCTGGATAAATGTTAAGCTGGAAGCATGCATTCGCAAATTATTGAAAATAGGTAGATCCTTTGTTACGTAATATCTCTGACTTTTTCTGTGGTTGCGTGTAGACTAGAGCCTATTTCTTTCAGGATCTGAGTTCCCTATAGGATAAATCAGTGTGTGTGTGGGTTTCCTCTCCTAAAATGTGAATGGATTAAAAAAGAAATATAGGATGCTTCTATAACTTGACAAATCATTTAGTACTAAGGCAAGTCCTGTTTGCATCTTCAGCCCCCATTGTGAGATCAGAGAACGCCTATCTGAAGAGTTGTACTAAAACCACTTGGGCGCAGACTAGTGTATAAGACATAAGTCTAAGGATGTTCTATTCATTCGTCCTCACTGCTGGGTCTCTGAAATGACTCTGCCACATTTCCAAGACTTATGATCTGAGTCTTGAGCTCCTCCCTCTCCCATGGGTGAGGGGGTTGCAGCCCAACAAGCCAGTAGCATAGGCTTTGCAAGAGGAATTATTTCAAGTTTTTTTGTTCGGGGGTTTTCATTAAAACAAAAAGACTTGTTAGATCTGACATAGGTTCAAATGGGTATGACAAGAAACAACTGTATAAAAGATCAACCTGCCAAACAATATATTCTTGTAACCCAAAAGCTAAAACTAGACCTGTTGAAAAAAATGGTTATACATAACCGATTGGACTATAATAACTTCTTATAATGACAACACTTTCCATATTATCTTTTAAAGAATTTTCTGTATGGCTATTCTGCAGAATTCCTGGGACAGAGGAAAAGGGGAGTACTTGTATTCATTACAAGAGGAGCTCCAATAATGATAGAAGAGGATAAATATAATAATGGCCGATATGTAGTACTAAGGGGCTACAGGCAAGGGAGGATGATTACACTAGCATGTATTTATATTCCACCTAAAAGTGCTATAATTGAGCTTAAGAAAATTTGTGAGAAATGATTAGCTTTCAGTAGGGAATATTATTCATAGCTGAGGACTAGAATTTGATTTGCAACAATGGTGATGTATTGAGGCCCTAAAAGGAAAAATATAACAAAAGAAGGGTAGACTTTTTGAAGAAATGTATGAAAATATTTTGTATGAAAGGGTGTGAATTCAGTAGTAGAAGTTCAGAGAGCATTTACCTGTTATTCCCTAAGGTACAAAAATGGGCTAAGGCTAGACAGAAGCTGTATTTCAGAGGAGCATGTGCATTTAATTGAACGTTTTGATTTGCATCCAATAACCGTTTCAGATCATGTGCTTATAATAACTAAAATAAAAATGCAAGGTAATGAAATAAAAATGACACTGGCGGTTCACCTGTCTGTTACAGAAGAATTTAAGGACTGGGTAGTGGAAATTATTTGGAAGTTATTATGGAAGACAGAAATTTCTTCTGAAGACATAGCTAGGGAATGAGATAAAATTAAACTGGAGTTTAAAAGCATGTGGACATAAGAAAAAGATACAGTTAAGAAGTAACGAGAATTATTTAGAGGGACTGACAAAGATTAATGTATTGCAGATTAGGTGGATTCTCACAGATCAAACAAGTTGGCTTTATTTACAAATATTTTATGCTTGAGAAAACAAGAAAAGAACAGTTTAGCGTTGTGGAACATTCTGAGACAGTTTCAAGTCTTTTCGGGATACAATACTAATGAAGGTAAAATAAAAGCAGTAGCTGTAAACTGTGTACCCACATGTGTACTGGTTCAGCAGTGCCCACATCTATGGGGGCTTGGATGCTGGAAAGGATATATAGGAAGAGACTAAACAAAAGATAATACAAAAACTGAGAAATTGGAAACTGTTTTAATGATCTGGATAGTAAGATAAAAGCAGTTAAAATGTTTTTTTTTTCTCTCTAGTTTTATACACAGGTCAGGAATATTTTTATCAACCAAAGATGAAGTTGTGAGTAGCAATAAATAAAAAGCTGAAGGATTTTGTCTGAGAGGGGAAGATGGAAAAAGTCAATTGGAATAAGATGATTCTTCTAATTGAACAAGGCGATTTGGGATTACCCGATTTGACGGTTATTTCAGAGATGTGCAGTTAAGGCTCTTGTATGCAAAACAAGCAGAAAGCTATAATTCAAAGTGTAAAGCGATGATTATGAAATGGGGGGGGGGTGAAGAAACAAGGAGAGCCTGGGATTTTGGATTTTAACCTTTAAGGATAATAACAATAATCATACAAAATATTATATTCATAAAGTAGCAGAAAGTATTCTAAGAGCTAAGCCCAAACAGAATGGAGAAAAGAGATTCTGCCTATAGGGGTGACTGCAGTTAGGAATACAGACAAAAGGCAAGAGGGAGCTGGAATTTATTGGAGAAAACTGGTAAAAGAATCACGGAAGGTATTGGGAGCAAATAATTAGATAAGATAATTAGATTTTTTTTTTAACTATGATACAGAATCAGAATTGTGTAGACTTGGTAAGGCCTTGCAAAGTCTAATTATGGTGGCTGCCAAAAACATTTACTAGAAAATGTAAATCAAACTCTAAACCAACTTTACTAGAAGTAGTGAATAATGGTATAGGAGAAAACAACTGGAATTGGGATCTTTAGAAAAGGGCAGAGGCAAACTACATACGAAAAATGGGAACTGTGGGAACAATGCATGTAGAGGAAGAACAAGGTTTAAAAGAGAGTAAGATTTGAACGAGTTATGTAATGTTTGACTGGCAATGACTGGATAAATTACCAGTGAAAAATAGTGTTAAACTGTAGGAAGTAAATAAAAGCCTCCCCAGCAGCCTTAATAATTAAATGGATTTAATAGAACAGTGTATAATTTAGTTGTTTTAAAGATAGCCATTCTAGTTGTTCTTAGGGCTAAAAGTTAATATTTTGTGAAAGCATATAAGCCCTTTTTCACATCTGGGATGGCAGCAGAGATAAAAGAACAAGCCATAACTGGTGTAAGTGAGAACACAGGCTGTAGCATGCACTTAAACATGGATAACATTAAGTCTAGGTTAGATAATGCCTGAGAGTCCAGATGTCGATTTGGGGCAGTTGTTCCTATCTGGAGGGCTAAACCTATTTTTTGAAGATGTCCATAGTTTTACATTTGTTTTAAGTTAATAGCGGATTAATATTTTGAAAAAAAAGTAGTTTTGCGGTTTTCATTAAACAAACATTCTTGAAATGCATGACATAGGTTGAAATGGAGATAAGACGAAACAACTGTGTAAAAGATCAACGTGATAAACATTAGTACTTGCCTGTAACACACGAGTTGGGAATACAGAAACTCTCCTGCATAAGAAGTGAGAACAATAACTATTTTTCATACTGGCTATGTTATCCATAATGTTTTCGAGCATAAATGATTTTACAGCTAGAGACAAAACAGTATTGAATTGTTAAGAAATGCTGAATACAAATGGCAAATCTGCAGGAGGCACATTGGGAAAAAAATGAGAGCATGAATTTGACGAAGAAAGGATTTCAGGGTGGATATTCAGCAGAATATCAAGCACTAAAGTAAGAATAATTACTACAGGGGCTGTAATAGTGGTAGAAGATGAAAAGACAATTAATGGTAGATTTGTGCTAGTAAGGGGAGGAGGTTTATGTTGGCATATATTTATATTCCACCAAAAATTGCTGTTGGGGAGCTTAAGAAAATTTTGTGAAAAAATCAGCTTTCAGCAAGGAATAGTACTTGTAGATGGGGACTGGAACTTGATTTGCAACAATGATGAATTACTGGGAGGACCTAGAAGGAAAAATACAACAAAAAGATTTCTGAAGAAATTTCTGAAAATATTTGGTATGGAAGATGTGAATTCAGTAGTAGGAATTCTGACAGAATTTACTTATTTTCCAAGTTACAATATCTGGGCTGCTAGATTTCACAGGAACATTTGCATTTAATTTAAACCTTTGACACATACCCAATAAATAATTCAGATCAAGCACCAATAAAAACTATGATAAAAATGCAGGGTAATGAATTGCAAATGAGACTCTGGCACTTTCCCACCTACCTGTTAAAAACAGAGGATTTATTAAATGGGTGTGTAGTGGAAATTATTCAAGAGTTATTAGGGAAGACTGAAATTATCTTCAGAAGTTATAGCTAGTGAGTGGTATAAAATGAAAATGGAGTTTAAAAAATAGGGTAGAAATAAGTGAAAGAGATATGGTTAAAAAGTAATAGGAATTACAGGGATGACAAAGGTTAATCTCAAAGCACAAGAAAAAGTGCAAACACAGAGTGCTAAAGAGAAAAATAACAGAGTATCTGCATAATATGTTTGCATTTATAAAGATTACCATTAATTAACCATTACCTGATAACTCCAGAGCACAAAAACTTTTAGCAAAGCAACTTGGACAACATAAAATAGAAAGGGTTGTTGCCTAACTTACCGAGCTTATAAGAAGAAAAATAACCAAAGATCCTCTAGAGGTTTTGGAGATAATTATGGCAATTTTATAAAAATGTGTATAAAGCAGAGAAATGTGAAAATCAAGAAAAAACACAGCTGAAAATATTTATAGGAGAATGAATTACCCCAAGATTGTTAAATAAGATGAGGTTCAACAACTAATGGTTCAAATAGGAGGGGATGAGATAAAAACAGTAATGTATAGTCAGTATTTGGGAAAGTCTTCAGGAACAGATGGTATTTCTGTGGAAGTCTAGATGGAAGAAAGTGGTAAAAATCAGGAAGATTGTGTTTTGCAGTATTTTAAAAGGAGGGGAAACACCAAGATCATGTAAGAAAGCTGTGGTGGCTGAACTAGCTGAGGATCAGACCCAGCTTCATACAAAACCATTTCAATTTTAACCCATAAAGTGTTTGTCTATACTAGCTAAAAGAATGACAAAGGTGTTGCCACCATTGATAGATAGAGATCACTGTGGTTTTGTGGAGGGGAGGCAAATATTTGATGAAATTAACAGAACAAAGATGATCCAGAGAGAGGCAGAGTGTAAGAAAATACTGTTGCTGTTGGTGGGTCTTGATGCAGAGAAAGCATTTGACCGAGTAAGCTGGGATTTTATAAGTAGGATAGTGGAGTCATTTGCATTCTCTAATACAATAATTTTTGCCTCCAGTCCCTCAAATATCATCCTAATTAACCTTATTAAAGTGGAAGGATTCCTGTCTGATAAGCTGTGTCTTAATAAAGGAACCAGGCAGATGTATCCTCCTTGCTATTTGCTTTAAATTTAGAGCCATTGGCAAAGTAAGGGATGCAAAAATCCAATGATATAATTAGTATGATATTCAAGAAAAGTTGGCTTTATTTGCAGGTGATATTTTGTACCTGATAAATCCAGAAAAGGACATCTCAGTGTTGTGTAACATTTTAAGACATTTTAAAGTGTTTGAGATCCAAAAATTAATGAAGAAAAAACAAAGGCTATAGCTGTAACTTATGCACCCACACAAATTGTTTCAGCAATACCTGTAATTGTGGATGATGAGATTAAATATTTATGAGTATGGATTAAAAAACTTTCTGTTATGGGGAGCTAAGGATATGTGGGAAGAAACTAAACAAAAAAATAATACAAAACCTGAGAAACTGGAAGCTATTTATGGATATGTATAGTAAGATGCAAGCAGTAAAAATGCTTTTAGTCCCTCTAATTTTATATATAGGTCAGGCATATTTTTATCAACCAGAGGAGAAGTTGTAAATAATAGAGTTGAAGGAATTTATCTAGGAGGAGAAGAGGGCAAACGGTAAGTGGGATGAGTTAATTCTTACAATAGAACAAGGAGGTTTAGGATTACCTGATTTGAAGGGATAGCTTAAAGCTATACATTTAAGGCTCCTGTGTATAACATGAACAGAAGGTTATACTTCAAAGTGGAAAAGGGATGATGATGAAGCAAATAGAAAGCTCAAGAAACAGAGGTTTGGATTTTGAAAGCAGATCCTTAAGGAGAATAGCCATACAGAATATTACAAAAAGTACATACAAAAAGTAGCAGAAAAGTATTCTAAGAACTAAGCCAACATGAATGGAGAAAGGAGATTTTGCCAGTGGGGATGACTGCAAGTAGGTATACAGAAAATAAGCAAGAAGGGCCTGGAATTTACTGACAAAAACTGGTAAAGGAACCATAGTATTGGGAGCAAATAACTCGAGAGGGAAAGGTAAAAGAATTGGATAAGGCCAAGAAGATGTTTAGACTGCAGGCTAAAGACTGTATTCCCTACTGGGAATAGATTATCCAAGTACAAGCAAAGAGAAAGGGATAGAGGAGTCGTAAGTGAAAGACCTGTAATGGTGGGGGTTTTAGTCCAATCTAGAACAGAAGCTGCTGTTAAAAATGAATAATTAGTAGGGCATGTACAATATTACATAACTATAAGAATCAGAAGAGCTTAGAAAACATTGGGAAACGAGAATGGAAAATCTGTTTACAGTAGAACAATGGGAGGACATATGTATGGTTCCCAACTATGTCACAAAGTCCAGAAGGTTTAGGATCTTTGCTTAGAAGTGCTTGAATAGGTATTGTATACCCCAAGCAGACTGCAAAGAATTTTTTCCTCCGGTAGATAGCAAATGCTGGAGGTGTGATTGGAAAGAGAGAGATAACTGAGAATGTGTGTGTGCGAGTTGTAATGAGATGGTAGATTTTTAACAATTCCCAACAGAGTACTTTATCAGAAATATTGGGTGGGCAAATGGCTGTAACTAAAGATATGATTTTTTTTAGCTCAAACACAAGATCAGACTTGCCTATATGTAGCAAGGCCTTACTAAATTTAATTATGTTGGCTGCCAAAAAAGCAATTACTCGAAAATGGAAATCAAAGTTTAAACTGTATTTGAAGTATTGCATATTCTAAGAGAGAGAAAAAAGGAAGGGTTGCTAAAAAATGGAAAACAAAAAACTAAACCAACTGTAATGGAATGCTATCGTGAGGCTTGGGTTCTGTCATGATCTGGAGGCACTGGATGGGTTTCCTTGTAACTCTACCATTTGATCTTCTCCCTGTTTGCACCACACCTGAGCAAACTACTACTGCATACTATTTTAAGACAGTGTCTGATGTGGAAGTGAATAGAATGTAGTAGTATTCGCCTGGATGGTCTATCAAACTTCTTCACTGCCCCAGTTAGTCTGAGCTCCTCTGCCTAGATGTTCTTCATCTCACATTGCTGCAGTCCTTACACTTGGGTAGTCCGCTGTCCTCGGTCGGCCCGAATATCAAAGTATAAGGCTGACGTCGGTCAAGGCGCATTTGACTGACATCAGGATGTCAGGGTACAAATGCGCATGACCGACGTCATATCCTCAGTCTTTTTTGCCGCATGGTCCGATGCAGAAGCAGCGTTGCAAGTGCCGGTTGGCGTTCTGAAATTGTTCGATTTCGGAGTTTCAGACCGAGTCAAAGTTGGCTAAGTACCCGTTGGGGAATATTTTAGTTTTTTCTTGCCTCAGTGGTTTACCGGATGTCAGAAAAAGTGAATAATTGTATTTCTTGTGGGAAACAGATACCGCATAGAGACTATCATACTTTGTGTATTCCTTGTTTAGGGCCTGAGCACGACGTTGTTGGGTGTCGCTCTTGTGCTAGATTCAATAAGCGCACTATAAAGAGAAGATTAGATTGTGCCAGGTTAGTCTTCGGGAAGCGGTGTAATTATAAAATGCCGTCGGATGCTCCGACGCCCGCTTCTTCGAAGAAGCGCAAGGACAAAGCAGTTAAGCCTAGGCTAGAAGAACCGTCCGTACCGGACGCCGGTTCTTTAGAGGTGTCGGTGGAGCCGGTGGTTCCACCGGAGGTTTCTTTGGGAACCCAGGGAGAGACTTTGTTATTGCAGGATGTGGCCTCTCAGGAGGCAGGTCAGGCTGATGGGGCTTCTCAAGTTAAAATACTCCCCTCCCTGCCTAGGGTGGTTAGGCCCTCTCCTTCTGTTTCCAAGGCTTCTCCCAGAGGCAGGCTAGGTTTGGCTTCTGTTGGTGTCACCCCTAGTTCTTCAGGAACTGTGCCCAAGAAGCATATGCTTAAAATGGCAGAAGATTTGATTACTTTGATTAGGGGTTCTTTGCCCCCTCCTGATAAGAGACCTAGGGTGGAGCCTGAGCTAGGGAGTTTTGAGCAGGCTTCGGATGTTTCAGAGTCTTTGGCTGAAGACTTGCAGGAGTACTCTCCTTATTCTGATTCTGATGTGGATGATTCTACTCCTTCTGCTTCTCCTCCTGAGGATTTTTCTTTTTCAGAAACTCTTCATTCCATGAGGGAGCATTTTAAGTGGGAAGGTCAGGACTTCTCTGATTCCAGG
This sequence comes from Protopterus annectens, assembly GCF_019279795.1. Classification (NCBI taxonomy): domain Eukaryota; kingdom Metazoa; phylum Chordata; order Ceratodontiformes; family Protopteridae; genus Protopterus; species Protopterus annectens. The sequence goes on along the minus strand of NC_056737.1, from coordinate 1,923,605,500 downwards.
AAAAGGCTTAGGGAATTTTGTTTTACCCCAGCATAGGCCTTTGGCTATACCTCCTGTTTTGGATGTAGTGGAAGATGTTTTTACAGAGGCTTCTCTTAATCCTGATTCTTTGCCTCTTGCTCCTGTTAAACCGGATAGGTATTATAGGGTGCCTGAAGCTCATAAGTATCTGTTTAAGAGTCCTAGGGCAGACCCAGAAACTGTTTGCCAGGGGCCTAAAGGTGTTAAGGCTTCTGTTGTCAAGAATCCGGTTCCTGCAGATAAAGAGGCCAGGGCCTTGGATAGATGGGGAAAGAAAGTTTATACTTCTTCCACTCTAGCTATGAGGGCTTTGACTTGCCAGTTTCACATGTTGAAATACCAAAACTATCTCCTTTCACAGTTGAAGTCTAAGGTTGATGCTCTGGCGGAAGGTATTGATTGTAAAGAGTTGCAGGATTTAGTGCATGTTTCTGAACAGGTGGGTAAGCATTCTTTGCAATGTGGTTTTGATGCTGTACAGGCCTCGTCTAGGGTGGCTGCCACTGGGTCAGTTCTTCGCAGGCACGCCTGGCTGAGGGATCAAAATTTATCTGACCATGTTAAAACAAGGATTTTAGATGCTCCTTTACAATCTGATGTGTTGTTTGGTTCTCCTGTTGAGGCAGTTTTAAAGAAAATGGAAGACAAGGCTAAGTCTATGCAGACTGTTAAAGATTTTTTGCAGGTTCAGCCTCCAAAGTTTAGTAGAAATTGGCCTACTAAGGGGTGGACGTATCCTTCTTATGATTCCCAGTCTAGGGGTAGATCTAGACGTGGTAGGGGCAGAGCTCAGGGCTCTTTCAGGCCTAGAACAGGGAGTTCTCCTGCACAGTCTTCCGGTGAGGGCAGGGGTCAGTCCTTTCGTAAACAGACCCAATGACCTACCTTTTCAGCTGCCAGAGCCTTCTCGTCTGGCAGCACCTTTGGGAGGAAGGTTGGCACTTTTCAAAGAAAATTGGAGTTTAATTACCCAAGACAGATGGGTATTGGATATCATACACCACGGTTACAGGTTTTATTTCCATACCTTGCCTCCTTTCAAAGGCATGCCAGACGTTCCTCCTCAACAAAGAATAGAGGCTCACAAGCAAATTTCTCTGTTACTCCAAATAGGGGCCATACAGCCGGTCCCTATGCCAGAAGTGGGCCTAGGATTTTATTCTCGCCTGTTCCTAGTACCAAAGAAGGGGAACACGTGGAGACCAGTTTTGGATTTATCTATCCTCAACACTTATCTGGACATTCCCAAGTTCAAAATGTTGACGTTACAGCAGCTTTTACCTCTGCTGGGCAAGGATCATTGGATGGTAACTTTGGATCTCAAGGAGGCTTACCTTCATGTTCCTATCAGACCAAGTTGCAGGAAGTATCTGCGTTTTCGAGCTGGGACTTCTCACTATCAGTTCTCTGCATTGCCCTTTGGCTTATCTACTGCGCCCAGAGTGTTCACGAAAGTTCTGGCTCCAGTGATAGCTTTCTTCAGGCTAAAAGGGATACAGATCTATCCTTATTTGGACGATTGCCTGATTCTGGCTCAAGGAAGGGACGAGCTTCTTCATCATTTGGAATATGTGATAGCAGTGCTAAGATGCCTGGGGTATTCTGTGAACGAAATAAAGTCCAGTCTAGTACCCTCTCAAGACATGTGCTTTCTGGGTGTAAGACTGAATACAGCATCCCAGATGGCCTTTTTGACCCCGGACAAACAAAAGAATCTTTCCCTTTACTTCCATCAACTATCTCATCAGTCCGGGCTGACTGCAAGGACAGTCCTTCAAGCCTTAGGGTTCATGGCATCTTGTATTCTGGTGCTTCCCAATGCCAAACTGCATATAGGTTCATAGGTTCATAGGTTCATACTAGGCTATCTGCCCGAGGGCATTTATAAGCCTAGCCCATTGTTTTGTGGCTTACGCCACCCCTTTAGTATGGGGAACTATACCCATTATTTTGCTGTGCCTCTGTCGAGCAGTGACACTGAGGTAATTCCTGGGGTATATCTGCGATCTCCCATCCATTGGTCAAGATTTCTCTTGAACAAGGCCAGCGAGGTGCTCTGCCTCACATGTACCGGGATTTTGTTCCACAGCATAGGGAGTCTTTGGGTGATGAATCTATCCCTCCAGCACGTCCTATTAATAGCCGTGTCGAGGTTTAAGTCTCCGCCTTGTGGCTCTGATGGATCTAGATTTTTGAGGTGAAGCATTTTCATCAAATCTGGGTTTGACATGGCCTTGTATGTTAGGCAAAGGTCACCTCTGAGCAAGCGGTGCGACTGAATAGAGCTGGAGTTCTTTCAGTCGGGCAGCATAGGACAGATTTTGAGACCCTTTATCCTTTTGGTGAGGAACTTTTGTGGCCTCTCCAGCTGCTGCAAGTGTCGGGTCAGATACATTCGAATGGGGCATTGTACTCAATCATTGGTCTGATGAGTGATGAGTAAAGGGAGACTATGACCTCCCTTGATCTAGATGAGAATCCCTTCATGATAAGGTGGGCAATGTAGAAGGACTTCCTAACTACTTTAGCTACATGGGTGTCGAATGACAGACTACTATCAACCTGGGTCCCCAGGTCCATGATAACTTCTTCTGTGCTCAGTGGATTGCCACCTATTTGGTAGCTAGGGGTAACCTTGTTTTTCCCGAAGGGTATGACTATGCATTTTTTGGCATTTAACTTTAGGCCGTGGCTCTGGCACCAGTTATCTGTTTCTGTGAGACCCTTCTGAAGGATATCTGTGTCAGATGTGTTTTCTACTATGGCGCCCAGTTTGCAGTCATCTGCAAACTTTGTCAGCCATAACCCTCCTGTGTTTGCTTGTACTTCGGAAAAGTAGATGCCAAACAAGAGTGGGCCCAGGACTGAGCCCTGTGGGACACCACTTGTGACAGGCTTTGAGTCTGACATGGCGCCAGCAACTCTGACCCTGTGGGTTCTGTCACTCAGCCAGTTTGCAACCCATCTTGTGATGTATGGGTTAACATTTAAGCTGATGAGGAAGCTACAATGGTATCTCAAAAATGTATGGACACAGCACTGCCAGGATCTGGACACTGTCATTCAAATAATACCTTGCATTCAAAAGGAATTTTTGTGGTGGGCTCAGGAATGTCACCTAAACAAGGGACTCTCTGTGACCCGGCCAGAGGCGAGTCAGATTTTAACGACAGATGCCTCAGACAAAGCTTGGGGAGCTCATCTCAATGGAAAGTAGATACAAGACAAGTGGCCTGCCAGACTACAGCATCTACATATCAACTTGAAGGAGATGTTAGCAGTCCAGTTTGCATTAATAGCTTTCAAGGATTTACTTCTTCCAGGGCAGGTGTTGATTCTAACAGACAACACAACTGTCATGTGGTACATCAACAAGCAAGGGGGAACACATTCTTATCCTCTATGCAGGCAAGCAATGATTTTGTGGGAGACTGCTCTCAGTTTACAGCTCAATCTTCAGGCAAGGTTTCTGCCGGGAGCACAGAACTCCTTAGCAGATGTGTTGAGCAAACGAATTATGGATCCCCACGAGTGGAAATTGGATCCTCATGTATTTCAGAAATTGACAGTGTCATGGGGAACTCCAGAAATAGATCTGTTCGCTTCTCCACTAAACCACCAGCTGCCAAAGTTTTGCACAAAAAGGTTTCATCCCACAGCTTGGAAAGTGGATGCTCTTTCCTTCAATTGGAGCAATCTTCATGTGTATGCCTTTCCGCCTCTGCCTCTCCTCCCAAAGGTACTACTAAAGGCCTGACAAGACAAGACAAGGATGATTTTGATAGCTCCAGATTGGCCTCGACAGCATTGGTACCCATTACTGAGAAGCCTGGTACGGAAGCCTCCATGGCCTTTGCCTTCGATTCCACACCTGTTGTCTCAGGAGGACAGTCATTTGCTCAATGTCAAGCTTCACTCTCTGCACCCAACAGCCTGGCATATTCTGTTTTGAACCATAGTGGGCCTCCACTTCCACAGCAAGTTTTGAATGTTATTTTGGAAGCTAGAAGGCCTAGTACAAGGAAAGTGTACGCAGATAAATGGAAGAGATTTTTATTTTGGAGTGCAGCAAAGGATTTTGATGTTTCTGAGCCTAATTTAAGTGTGGCTCTTCAATATCTTACTGAATTACTGGACAAAGGTTTGTCCTTCTCTTCTATTAAGGTTCATGCTGCAGCAATTTCGGCTCACTATGATTGTGACCCACCATTGTTTTCTCATCCTTTGTTCAAGCAATTTCTTAGAGGGGCAAAGAATATAAGACCCCACGAAGAGCTCCTACTCCTGCTTGGGATCTCAATTTTGTGTTGGAGAAACTCACTCTACAACCTTTTGAGCCTGCAGCTACTACTGAATTAAAGTTTTTATCATGGAAGACTGCTTTTTGTTGGCTATTACCTCTGCAAGAAGGGTTTCTGAGTTGCAGGCCCTTATGGCGGTTGAGCCTTTCTTAATTTTCCATAAGGATAGGGTATCTTTACGTACTAATCCTTCCTTTATGCCTAAAGTGGTTTCTAGTGTGGCTTTAAACCAAACTATTCATTTGCCTACTTTTATGCAAATCCCCAAAATAAAGGGGAAAAGATTTTGCACACTTTAGATGTACACAGGCAGTTGCGATATTATTTGGACAGAACTAAAGGGTTCAGGCAGTCTCAGCAGTTGTTTGTTTCTTTTGCTTTGAGTTCTCAGGGCAAGCCTGTGTCAAAACAAACTATTTCTAAGTGGATTGGGTTTTGCATTGCTTTCTGTTATTCCCATCATGGCAAGGAGATTCCAGCCGGGATTAGGCCTCATTCCACTAGGGCTACTGCCACTTCGACAGCTATTTTGAGGGGGGTGGCAACTAAGGATATTTTGGAGGCAGCTACTTGGAGTTCAGTGCATACTTTCTCTAGGCATTATCACCTACCACTTTACTCTAAATCCAGGGCTGGTTTTGCCACTGCTGTTTTGCAGGGCATTTTGGCAGCTCCTGCTTCCTTATAGTTTGGCCATCCTCCCTTACCTCTGCTTTGGGATTCTACCCAAGTGTAAGGACTGCAGCAATGTGAGATGAAGAACATAGTACAGTTTTGTACCTACCATAAATGTAGATGTTCGAAGATCCACATTGCTGCAGTCCAATTCCTCCCTCCTTCCCCTCTGTAGTTAGAGGCGGTTGTGTGGGTTGGGTTGTCAATATGAGGTATATTGTATATATTGTATATATTGTACATATTTTTTGTGCTAGGAAGGTTGGTTGTTTGTTTGCTGTCTTTTGGTTTTGACCTTTATTTTTAGGGTCTTCTGACATCTGGGGCAAGAAAAGACTGAGGATATGACGTCGGTCATGCGCATTTGTACCCTGACGTCCTGATGTCAGTCAAATGCGCCTTGACCGACGTCAGCCTTATACTTTGATATTCGGGCCGACCGAGGACAGCGGACTACCCAAGTGTAAGGACTGCAGCAATGTGGATCTTCGAACATCTACATTTATGGTAGGTACAAAACTGTACTTTTGGAAGACTTAAACATTAGTTGCGTAAAACTCTGTCTTAATTGGTCCTTGACAAAGACTGCTAGTAGTATTCTAGCTGTCATTGGAGTAGAGGGAAGCAGACCCCTACTCCAGCAGACTACTCTTCATGTTCTTAGTCTTTATACGTTATGATTTTTACAGCAATGGAATGTGTGCTGTTTTGCATGCCACATGAATTCTGAGCTAGATTCATTATCACCTGACTATGCAAACCACTGTCAAAAATGCAGTCAGGTTGCTGTAGTGAGAAAGGATTTTATGAATGTAAACCTAGTTCATTGACGGGGACAATAGAAATTCTGCTTTAGAGTTCATGCTACCATGGTGATATCCTCCTTAGTTATTGACAGGCTAGTCTGCATGTCAGGACCCAACAGTGGACAGCAAAGTTCCAGCAGCATCTGAAGTTGCACTGTTTGCCATTTCCACTTGTGCTAGGTACTCCCTCTAGAAATCCTGTCTGACTAGCCTATTGGCATTCTCCAGCTTTCAGCCTTAGTGGTCAGTATGTTACCACTAATGCTGTATGAGTTGTCTGGGGGCTTTTTTGAGTCAATCTTGCAATCTGTAAAGCTGATCTTTGGGTGGTGAAGGTTTTTTGTAGCAGTATCCCAGAAGACAGAGCTGCATTGTAAGTCTTCCAGCCAGGAACTGCACCATCATCATACTGGCAGCCCACTTCTAATGATAGCATGTATATATGCAGTCTATCATCTCCCATAACATAGCAATGGACCATTCCTGTGTTCTTTGTATGAATACATTGAGATGGTTATTTAAGATAGTGTCAGGAGGGGAGAGAAAAGGGCATGCTGTTTCTTTCAGGGCAGGTCTTGTCCTAGGGTCCACTAGTAAATTGTTCAAAATGTTTTACTTAACAGCAGATAAATACAAAAAAAACTGAACCAGGAAGTATTTTCAAGTTAGGCCAAACCTCAGCTGATGCACTTTAGCTTTGTGGAGAGTAGTTATCTTATTTTGTCCCCCGCTGTTGGGTACATGTGCCTGGACTTTAGATATCCTCTCCTTCTAATGAACACAAAACATTAAAATACAAATTAGGATTGTTCCTTCTTACTGCATAAAATGTATTTGTAGACTAACATCTGATGTCCTTCCATATCACTGTTGCAGTATTCTTTATAATGGGGATCCCATGCCAATGGTAGCCTGACGTCCAACCAGTATACCAAAGCCTTTAGGTTGTAATAGGTGCACTACATCATACGCATGCTCCTCACGCACTGTGTTAGGACATAAAAGTGACATACGGATATACTGTCCTCAGAACTTCATTGCTGCCAGATCAAGCAACGTCTTTGATCATTGGTGTGAACTCTTGTTTGTCTGCTGGTTACCAAGCTGCTTTTCAGATAAGTGCTCATTTGTTTTATTTTCTTCTTATCTTCTTTTTATTGTTTGGTTGTTATTTTCATGTCATGCAGAAAGGGGAAATGCCAAGGCAAGAGACAGATTGCCCATAAAGATCTTCATGACCAGTTTTGCCTAGGTGTTTCCCACAACCATACGTACTGTACAATTTTCTGAAGAAGTCTCATGTAGGGAGATGAAAGCACCAAGTCTGATTGTTAATAAAGTAGAACTTCATTTATTTATATTCATGTTGTGGCTTTGTGGATTACCAACTTAGGAGGGACAGCCTTTATAGGAACCTTGCTTGCTAAGTTTGGAGGTACTGTACAATTTGTCAGGTGTGTGTTCTGAAAATCTTGCATAGTCTGATCTCTTCTGTAGTGCTTTATTTAGAAAACTAGCTTCTTCTTAAGTTGTTGGCTAAAGATACTATGGAAGAATCGGCCCAAGGGTTAGCCATCTGCAAAGGAGACTGCCAAGAAAGCTCTGTTGGATTTTTCAGCTGTGCTTCTTCCACTGGATGTCTCTCTTGAGGTTAATGAAAGCCCGGAGGACCACCCAGTTTTTCAGTCTGATTCCTCTGCCATGACTGCTTCAAAGACCGGCATGGATCTGGCTTCTCACACATCCATGGAGGCCTTGCAGACATCTGCTTCAGATGTTCATGGGGAACCATGGCTGATAAATTTCCAAAGGGCTTAGGGGTGTTCCTCAAATCTTGGTGAGAGAAGAGATACCTACTATGCTTATAGTGTGCTGTCAGGGGTCAGAGCCACACAAGATTTTTAGGGCTGATGTACCCTTAAAGAAAAAGCAGAAAACCAAGCACCTTTTTCTTGCTCCAAAAGATTCTCAGATTAAAGTCTGTTTAATGCCCTTATGTCTTCTCAGGGGGGTCTCTGCTAATGCTCCCCCTTGGTCTTCCTCCCCTCGTAATAGGCCGAGAGAGGAGATTTCATCTGATGAGGATGAGAATTCTGATGAAAAATCCTTGACACATCCTTCACAGATTCCCTCTCCCTTGGATTATGGCTCTGAGGAAGAGGTATCTATTTGTCCTGTCTCTCCTTTTGAGGAAATGTTTTTTTGAAAATTCCTGTGTGATGGAGTTTAACTGGGATTATGCTCCCACACCTTCCCGTATCAAAAATAAATCTACAGACCTCTTGTAGAATAGTACTTTGTGGTAATACTGATTATGTTCAGATAAAATACATTTGTTCTACCATGCATTCATAACAATATTCGCATAGGTATTGGCTACGGGTTTACCCATAGCCATACCTTTCAGATGTTCTTCATGTTTCACTGTTGCATTCATTACATTTGGGTAATCTACTGGCAGGTTGCCCTCAGTCGGCCTGAATTCCAAAGTCTTGGGTCCTGCATTGGTTGCTGTCTCCTCTTCCATGATGTCAGGTCGTCAGGGGTATAAAACAAGCAGCCGATGCCATTTTCTTTGTCTTTCTTGCTGCATGGTGCCCAAAGCAGAAGCATTTTGCAAGTGCCGGTCGGCCGACTCCTGAAATATTTGAGTTTGAGTTTTAGAACCGAAGTCTTCACTAAAGCTAAGTACCCATTGTGGAAACTTTTTTCTTGCTCCATACCGATGTCAGAAAAAGTTAATTGTATTACTTGTGGGAAGCAAATACCTCATAAGGATTTCCATTTATACTGTATTCCTTGCCTAGGCCCTGATCACAACGTGCCTGGCTGTCGGTTTTGTGCTAGATTTAACCAACGCACTTCGGTAAATTTTTGCCTCAAAGTATTTTGGAAACAGATTTAACTACCCAGAAATGTCATTGGATAACAATCCGACTACTGGAGTACATAAAAACACAAAGAAAAGGACAGAGACAGACAGTCAAGGTCCAAAACCGACAACGGAGCTTCTCCTAAGCCAGTCGCCGGTTCGCCGGTACTCACTGAGGTGCTTTCGCAGCCCCTGATACTTGCTACTTTCGAGTCGCAGGCCCCTACCGAGACTCATGTGGAGTCCGGCACGCCGCGAGATACTCAAAGTATTGGACCCACGGATGTATCTCCCTCGGATGGGTCCGGAGCCACTGAGCAGGCACCGGCTTTTGAGGGTGTATTCAGGCCTCAACATTTTTATATCAAACTAACGACAGCTGCAAAACCGAAGACAAAAGCAACTTCTAAAGCTAAAAAAATGATGCATGAGCCACGTGCACAGGCTGCTATGCCTAAAAAACAGATGATCAAAATGGCTGAAGACCTTATTACCTTGATCAGGGGTTCCCGTCCCCTCCTGATAAGAGGCCTAGGCAAGACACTGAGTATGAATCTTCAGATCGGGTTTCTGTTTCTTCTAATCAGGAATTATCTATACCTCCCCATGAGGATTCTGATGCAGAGGAGTCTTTCCCATCAGCATCACCTTCTGAGGATTATTCATTTGGAGAAACCTTGCATACTTTGAGGGAGCATTTTCACTGCAAGAGTCAAGATTTCTCAGAATCAAAAAAGAGGCTCAGGGATTTCCTACTTCTCCCTCAGCACTGGCCTTTAGCCATACCCCCTGTTTTAGACATTGTGGATGATGTGTTTTCGGAGTCAAGCTTGAGCCCCGACTCCTTACCTCCAGCTCCCAGCAAGCCTGACAGATATTACAGGGTCCCTGACTCATGCAAATTTTTATTTAGAAACTCTGCTGCTGATCCTGAAACTATTTCACAGGGTCCAAAGGGAGTTAAGGCCTCAACAGCAAAAAATCCTACCCCCTTTGACAGAGATTCAAGGGCACTGGATAGATGGGGAAAGAAGGTTTATACATCTGCAACCTTGGCAATTAGGGCCTTAAACTGCCAGTTTCATATGCTCAAGTATCAACAACATGTTATGGGATTGCTGAAACAGAAAATGATGTTGGTTTCTGAATGTGCAGAAAATAAAGAATTGCAGGAATTATTGCATGCAGCTGAACAAGTTGGAAAGCATAATTTGCAATGTGGTTTTGATTCCTTAGAGGCCTCCTACAGGGCCGCAGTTACTGGATCTGTGATTAGGAGGCATGCCTGGCTAAAAGAGCAAAATTTGCCTGATCATGTTAAAGCTAAATTACTGGATGCACATTTACAGCATGATACTCTGGTATTAAGGCAGAAGAGGTTTTAAAGAAAATGGAAGACAAAGCTAAGTCTATGCAAACTGTAAAAAACTTCTTACAAGTGCAGCCACCAAGATTCAGTAGACACTAGCCTACAACAAATTGGTCCTTTCCTGTGTCAGACAGAGCTCAATGGGGCAAATCCCGATGCCCTAAGGGTTGTAGATACCAGGCACAAGATTCTTACAGGTCAAGGCAATGGGGTGCTTCTACCTCCAAATCTGGAGGAGATAAAGTGCAACCCCACAGAAAATGGTCACAATGACTTCCCTCTGCCTTCACCAAGCACTTAACCTTTTGGAAGCACCCTTAGGGGGAAAATTAGCACTTTTTGCTCAAAATTGGCAGTTAATAACCCAGGACAAGTGGGTGCTAAACATAGTATCACAGGGATACAGATTCCATTTCCATTCTCTGCCAATGGCAAACGGTTGGCCAGATCTGCCAAAAAATCAATGGGCAGAGGCACAGAAACAGGTTACGTCCCTCATGGATATGGGGGCCATTCAGCCAGTACCAGTACAGGAAAAAGGACAAGGTTTTTACTTGACTGTTCTTGGTACCCAGAAAGGACAAGGCCTGGCGGCCAATACTGGATTTATCAGTTTTGAACACATACCTGGACATTCCAAAATTCAAAATGTTGACTTTACAGCAGCTTCTGCCTATGGTGGGCAAGAATGCTTGGCTGGTGACATTAGACCTAAAAGAGGCATAACTGCATGTTCCAATAAGGGAATCATGCAGAATATACCTCCATTTCAAGGCTGGCTTAATGCATTACCAATCCTCTGCACTGCCCTTTGGCTTCTCTACTGCGCCCAAGGTCTTTACAAAGTGCCTGGCACCAGTAATTGCTTTTTGCAGACAAAGAAGTATACAAATATATCCTTACTTGGACGACTGTCTCATTCAAGTAGAGAACAAGGACATTCTTCTTCAACACCTGGCATTTGTAAAAAGGCTCCTAACATGCCTAGGGTACACAATAAACGAAAAGAAATTACAACTGGTACCCTCCCAAAAGATAACATTCCTGGGTGCAAGCTTGAACACAACTGCCCAGATGGCTTGCCTCACGCCAGACGAACAAAGGCAACTGACTACTTACTTCAAACTGATGGCAACAAAAACCCACTTATCTGCAAGACAAAACTCTGCAGACTTTGTGATTCATGGCATCATGCATCCTACTGATTCCATATGCAAGACTGCATATGAGGAAACTTCAATGGTATCTAAAAAGTTTATGGAGTCAGCATTGTCACAGTCTGAAAACAAGGATTCCTCTCATTCCCTGCCTACAACAGGAGTTTCTATGGTGGGCAAAGGCATGTCACCAAAACATGGGACGGGCCTTCACTCTACCCCCTGCCAGCCAAACCTTAACAACAGACGCATCAAATTATGCATGTGGGGCCCACATGGCGGGAAGATGCATTCAGGGCATATGGACCCCAAAACAAATGCATCTACATATCAACCAAAAAGAGATGCTAGCTGTTCAAATTGCCCTGACGGCCTTCAAGGACTTGCTTCATCCAGGACAACTACTGATAAAGACGGACAACACCACGGTTATGTGGTATATAAACAAGCAGGGGGACATGCACTCATGCCCCCTTTGCAGATTAGCCATGGCACTGTGGGACACAGCTTTGACTTGCCAAATACATCTTCAAGCTCAATTTCTGCCAGGAAAACAAAATACTTTGGCAGACGATTTAAGCAGAAACCTTATGGACCCTCACGAGTGGAAACTAGATCCACAAGTCTTCAGCATGATAAAGAAATGGGGGAGCCCGAACATCGATCTATTTGTCTCACCTCAAAATTATCAATTGAAAATATTCTGCACAAGGACTTATCACAGACAAGCATGGAAAGTGGATGCCCTATCCTTCAGTTGGAAAAACCTATTAGATGTTATGTGATCCTATCTCGCCTACATTCTGTACTGATGGGCTCGGAGCCGATCCCTCGGCTCCGACTCGGCACGCTATGCTATAGAGCGAAGCCTCTTATTGGCTGAGCTATTTCTTATCCCAGGATGCACCACCACTAATCCCCCAGATCTCGTTTGCCGCTTACAAGCTAGGACGTGGTCTCAAACTTGGCTGAGCTAAGTACTGTTTTCTTCAAAGTTTCCTATTAGGAATTTTGCTATTTTTACCCCAAAAGCTGTTTTAACAGCTATTGTTGTTGTATGAGTGTGTTTTGATAACTTTTGTTGAGAAAAATTGTGTTTTGGTTTAAGGGAAGGTTTCCCGTTTAAGTTAGAGGGGCATTCCCCTATTCTTTATCTAGCGTCTTTTGTTTTTTTCAGGAGGTCAAGTACCTGCTTAAGTTAGAGGGTCTTGACCCTCCTTTTCAGTAATTTTTGTCCTGATATTGTGTATTCTGACATTGTGTATTGTCTTGTTTAAAAAAAAAAAAAAAAAAAAAAAAACTTGGTTTTAAGTTTTCCTTGTGGTAAAATCTCTCACTGAACAGCTACTTTCACTTGTTTTTTTAGTGCCTGTTAGTCAGCATGTCTAAGGAACATAGATCTTCTGGGTTTAAAAAGTACACGAGGTGTGGTTACAAAATGTCGATAACTGACGACCACTCCTCGTGCGTATATTGTTTAGGCGCCAAGCACCTACAGGAGTCCTGTAGCGTGTGTCACGCCTTTTCTTCTAGAGTCCTCCAAGAGAGGAAGAATAAATTAATATTAAAAGGGCTGATTAAACCCTCCTTCGAGGAGGCCTTATCTTCCTCTTCCTCTCCTACCAAGAAGAAAAAAGCGTTGGCTCCGACCAGTCTGTCGGAACCGACTGCCAAGAAACCTAGGCAGGCTTCTCCATCGGCTCCACAGACTTCGGAGCCGAGGGCGGAACGGTCTGCCTCGATGCCTCCAGTCTTGACCCCTCTGGTTTCGGAGCCGAGGACTGGGGCATCGAGAGGCGGGTCACCTTCATCGGCTCCACTGATTTTGGAGCCGATGAGGGTTGCCGGCTCAGACTCTTCCCCTTCGGCGCCGAAGTCCTCCTCGGCACCGAGGGAAATTGTTTTGAGGTCTCCCTCGGAACCGATAGTAGTCGAATCCATTTCGGAGCCGGTCCCCTAGTCCTATGGAGCCGATGGAGAAGTCGGTTTGGACCCGATCGGTGTCATCTAGATCCTCCAAGATGTCTGATTCGGACATCGACAGGGTGCTCCTAAGACTTTTCCAGTCTCCGGTGTTCCAAAAGTTAGTTTCGGCTCCAGCCCATTTGGCTTCGGAGCCGATGGTCCACCCTGTTGTTATGGTTCCTCCTCCAACAGCCTCGGCACCGTTGGAGCCGGTGCTGGTGGAGCCGATGGAGGTTTTCGGGTTGGGCACGACCCTTACTCCAACCCCGGCTCTCGAGTCTGAGTTCGGTACGCGGACCTCCTCTGTCGGCCCCGGGAGGGACGCTTCGGGATTGATGTTTTCAGTCCCAAGCCTTCCTCTCGGTGTGTCGGCTGCGGAGGTACCGTCTACCGTTGTGGCCACGGAGGTGGGACCTTCCCAGGATTCTGGTGGTCCCGCCTTCAGGGCCATGAGGAGTGCGTTTTGGCTACCTCCACGGTCTCCCCAGCACCTTCCCTGCATACGGAGACTGGGTCTTTGGCAGTCCCCCTGTCCTTAGACAGCGGAGCCCCGGGGCCTGAGGTTACCCCCACTGGGGGTTCCCCCCCTCCTGGAGGTCCCTCTGAAGCTTCTTCGGAGGAACCCCCCAGGAAAAGATCGTGCAAGAGGAAGCACGTTGACTCCCCCGATGAGTCTCTCACATCAGACACTGATCTTGATGATGCAGAGGGGTCCCCTAAGTCGTCCTCAGATGATGTCTCCTTTGCAGACATCCTGGAAGCCCTTAAACAACGAGGCGGCTGGCAATCCAAACCCCCTTCTGCTGACGAGTCGGTGTTCCTTAAGGCCTTCGGGGCTCAGCCCTCCACCTCCTGGGTGTCTCCGCCCTTCGACGAGCTCCTAGATTTGATCTGTCGAGGCGTGGGAACACCCAGACTCTGTGGAACCGGTGCCTGCTCGTCCAAATAAGTTCCTGTCAGCACCCCCAGAAAAGGAGTTTTTGACGAAAGGTGTGGCTGTAGATGCCTTGGTGGTGGCATCTGCTACCCAGCAAGATGTAGCAGAGGCTTCGACGTCCGTCCATCCTCCTAATAAGGAGTCTAGGAGCATGGATCGGTGCAGTGGCGCACCCTAAGTTCAGCGGCCTTTACTTTAAGGTCCCTGAACTATCTAACGCACTTTACCAGATTTCAGAGGGATCTGATTAAGGAACTTTCAGATACCCTCTTGGGTAACCTGCCTGAGCAGCTGGCCCAGACGGTTGGCTCTCAGCTGGCTACGCTGTCGTCCATATCAAACTCGTCCATGAGGCTCATTTCTTATGCGGCCGAAGGGACGAGTAGAGCGGCGGGTACAGGCATTGCTCTACGGAGGCAAGCCTGGCTCTGCCTGTGTCATTTTGCGGAGGCCTTTAAGTCTTCCTTTGCCGACGCCCCCTTTGATGGGTCCTCTTTGTTTGGACCCAAGGTAAAGGACACATTGACCTGCTGCGAGCAAGAAGGTAAGACTTTGACTGCCGTAGGGGCACGATTTTCCACTCCCTTTCGGCCTTACCCCAAGGCTAAAAGAGGAGGGAAAATGTGGTTCCGTAGATCTCAGAAGTCTTACCCCTCACAGCAGGACGATCCCCCTTCTAGAGGCAGAGGAGGGGGAAATTCTTCTGGAAGACGCCGTCCCAGAGGCGGCAGAGGCCCCCGCAACACTGGAGACCGCGAGTCCTTTCGTGGCTCTTCAGCCTTTCACAGTCCCTGAGGGATTGCCCGACTGTGCAGCTCCGGAGCCAGTCGGGGGTCATTTTTCGAGGCACCTAAAAGCCTGGGAAGGTATCACTCAGGACCGATAGGTGCTTCGAATTATCGCCAGAGGTTACGACATCCCATTTTCTCAATCCCCACCTCAGTCCAAAAAAATCCCGGACCCGCCACCCAGTCAACGGGAAATTGCAGCCTCAGAAGTTTCAAAGCTGCTGCAAAACGGAGTCATCCAACCGGTCCCCGCAGACCAGATCGGATTAGGGACTTACTCAAGATTCTTTTTGGTGCCAAAAAAGACCGGGGACTTGAGGCCCATTTGGATCTCAGCATTCTAAACCGTTCAGTCAAAAAGTCCAAGTTCCGAATGGTCACCCTACAATCCATTCTCCCACTGCTGGAGAAAGGTGTTTGGATGTGCTCTATAGATCTCAAGGACGCTTATTACCATATCATGGTACATCAAGCGTCCAGGAGACATCTGCGCTTCAGCCTAGAAGACAGTCATTTTCAGTTCCGCGCGCTGCCCTTTGGTCTCACCACAGCCCCCAGGGTGTTCACCAAATGTTTGGCGGTCGTGACTGCTCACCTGAGAAGTCTAGGATTCCAGGTGTTTCCTTATCTAGACGACTGGCTCCTAACTGCCACCTCCAAGCATCTACTATTGCGGAGCCTACAAGCCACGATATCACTGGGCACTTCCCTTGGAATCACCTTCAATTGGCCAAAGTCTGTGTTGCTGCCATCTCAACGCATAAGATTCATCGGAGTAGAGATAGACTCAAGCCGAATGCGGGTCTATCTACCTACAGAAAGGATACAAACCATACAGGCTCAAGTTCGAGCCTTACTTCCCAGATCCAAAGCCCCAGCCAGAATGGTCCTGCAGCTATTGGGATCTATGTCCGTCACAGTTCTTCTAGTTCCCCTAGCAAGGTTACACATGAGAATTCTCCAGTGGCTTCTTTCAACTCAGTGGTCCTTTCAGGATCTCCCTCTGTCACCTCATATGGATCACAGAAACCTGAAAACGGGGACCTTCGCTGGTGGCTGGTGCCCGCCAGTCTGGATCAGCGACGACCCTTTGTTCCACCTCCTCCTGTGGCCACTTTGACTACGGACGCCTCCCAGATGGGGTGGGGGGGGCATTCCCTGGGCAGGTCAGTCCAAGGCAAATGGCATTCGGGAGAGACCCTACTTCATATCAACATCTTAGAAATGAGGGCGGTGCTTCTGTCCCTACAAGCCCTTCACGATTACCTCCCTCAGGGTGTAATTGCCGTTCACTCCGACAACATGTCAGTTGTCTGGTACCTGAACAAGCAGGGAGGGACCAGATCCTACCCCCTTTGCAGAGAGGCCATGAGAGTTTGGGAATGGGCAGTGTCGACCAAACGTTTTCTAGTGGCGACTCATATCCCTGGCAAGTCCAATGTGATAGCCGACAGACTGAGCAGAACTATCCTCTCTCCACACGAGTGGTCTCTGAACATTACGGTTGCAAATCAGATTTTCAGCAAATGGGGAATTCCTTGTTGCGACCTCTTCGCAACCCCGCTGAATGCGAAGTGCAAAAAGTTCCTCTCCCTCACCCCGGCTCCGGGGGAGAGCCCTATGGATGCACTAGCCCATCCGTGGCCCACCTGCTTGCTATATGCTTTTCCCCCAGTTCCCCTCCTTCCCAGAGTGATCCAAAAGGCATCTCACTTGGGGAGCAAAATGATCTTAGTTGCTCCTTACTGGCCTCGTCAGGTATGGTTCCCCTATCTTCGGAAATATGCACTGGAAGGTCCATGGTTCCTGGATCAGATCCCAGACCTATTGGTTCATCAGTCGGGACTACTCCACCAGTCCCTACACACCTTAAAATTGACGGCTTGGCTCCTCCTCTTCCGACTATAGTCAGGAATCATACCTTAGACCCGGAAGTTGTACACATCTTATCTTCAGCCCACAAGTCTGCTACTAAGAAATTGTGTTCTAGCAAATGGAAGAGATTCGCTATTTGGGCTCAACTCCGAGGTCTGGATCCCATCACTATTCCCGTATCAGAAGTCCTGAAATTTCTAACTTTCCTTTTCAATCAAGGCTCTTCAGTCTCTACCATCAAGGTTCAATTGGCAGCTATTTCCAATTTTCACGAGTCTATAAACCCACCTTTAATGAGCAACAGATTGTGTAAGACCTTCATGAAAGGTGCTGCGCTTTTACGACCTCCAATTTCTCATCCTGCTCCTCCATGGGATCTCGATGTGGTGTTACGTGCCTTAACTTCTCCCCCCTTCGAACCGGCAGCAACATGTGATTTAAAATTTCTATCGTGGAAAACTGCCTTTCTGGTTGCGATTACTTCTGCCAGAAGGGTTTCAGAGCTTCAAGCTTTGTCTGTAAAACCTCCGTACTTGGTTTTTCACAAAGATAGAGTATCTCTCAGGCCAAATCCATCCTTTGTCCCTAAGGTTTGTTCCAGTTTTTGCCTACAACAGTCATTAGAACTTCCAGTCTTCTTTCCGAGTATTCAAACAAAGCGGAATACATATTCCACACATTAGATGTCCACAGGCAATTGCGTTTTTATTTAGATAGGACCAAACAAACAAGGAAAACGGATCAATTGTTTGTATCCTTTTCGGATAATAAATTGGGCAAAGCCGTCACAAAGGTCACTATTGCCAAATGGATCAGGGACTGTATTACTCAAGCTTATTCCTCTTCTAATAAAGAGCTTACGACCTCTGTCAAAGCTCATTCTACAAGAGCTATGGCTACTTCAATAGCATTCCATTCTAAGCTTGCCATTAGTGACATTTGTGCTGCGGCTACGTGGTCCTCCCCGCACACTTTCATTTCTCACTACAAATTGGATGTGGCATCTAGAGGACGAGCTTCATTTGGTTCCACAGTGCTCAGGAGTGTTTTCCAGTGAGCCACCCAGGATTTAGGTGCTAGGGACGCTGTCCCATCAGTACAGAATGTAGGCGAGATAGGATCACATAACATCTTTTAGTTATGTACTTACCATAACTTTAGATGTCTGGGATCCATCTCGCCTACATTCCCAATAACCCACCCTCCTTCCTTGGAGATCAGAGGATATCAGAATCCTGTTGTTTCATCTTGAAACATCTGGCAATGTTATATAAACAAGTTGTGTATGTGTGCATGAATGCGGACAAACAAGATCTGGGGGATTAGTGGTGGTGCATCCTGGGATAAGAAATAGCTCAGCCAATAAGAGGCTTCGCTCTATAGCATAGCGTGCCGAGTCGGAGCCGAGGGATCGGCTCCGAGCCCATCAGTACAGAATGTAGGCGAGATGGATCCCAAACATCTAAAATTATGGTAAGTACATAACTAAAAGTTTACGCCTTTCCTCCTCTGCCTCTTCTTACCAGGGTACTACTAAAAGTCAGACAAGAGAAACCAAAGATGATGATACTAATTGCCCCAGACTGGCCCCGCCAATATTGGTACCCAATCCTAAGGAACTTGTCTCAATACCCATCTTGGACCTTACCTCAAAGACCTCAACTACTGTCCCAGCAAAACAATCAGATCCTGCACAATCAACTCCAGACACTGAACCTAGCAGCATGGCTGATCATGTAGTTATACAAACAACACCTTTCAGTAAAGCTGTGATGGATGTCATTTTGGAAGCCAGAAAATCTTATGCTGATAAATGGAAGCGATTCTGTGCTTGGAAACAAGCACAAGGAACTGATACAACAGAACCACATATTCCTCGGGTATTACAATCCTTGACTGAGATGCTTGACAAAGGCCTATCTTTCTCATCAATTAAAATCCATGCCTCTGCCGTTTTGGCTGATTACAATACAGAGCCACCAATATTTTCTCATCCTTTACTAAAGCAGTATCTTAGAGGAGCCAAAAATTTAAGGCCTCCTACAAGATCACCAATACCTGCATGGGGGACCTCAATTATGTGTTGGAAAAGCTCACCCTGCCTCCATTCAAACCAGCTGCTACTGCTGATATAAAGTTCTTATCATGGAAAACAGCTCTGCTCCTAGCAATTGCTTCAGCAAGAAGAGTCTCAGAGCTACAGGCCCTCATGGCTGTGGAGCCTTTTATCATATTTTACCCAGACAGGGTGTCTCTGAGGACCAATCCTTCATTTATGTCTAAGGTGGTTTCCATTGTGGCTCTTAACCAAACTATTCATCTGCCAACCTTTTATCAAAATCCGCAGAACAAGGAGGAGAGAATTCTGCATTCCTTGGACGTACACAGACAGCTAAGATTCTACTTGAGCAGGACTAAAGCTCTAAGAAAAACTGAACAATTACTAGTGACATATGCTGCAGGATCAGAAGGAAAGGCTATTTCAAAGCAGACTATTTCAAAGTGGATAAGCCACTGCATTCATTTCTGCTACTTACACCATGGCAAACCTGTGCCCAAGGGCATTAGGTCTCATTCCACCAGAGCTGCAGCTACTTCAGCAGCCTTTCTCTGAGGAGTACCAACCAAAGACATTCTAGGGGCTGCTACTTTGAGTTCTGTTCACACCTTTACAAAGCATTATCATTTGCCTCTCTACTCTAAGTCCAGGGCAGGCTTTGCCACTGCAGTTCTGCAGGGCCTTATAGCCGCACCTAATGCTGTTTAGCTCCAGCCTCCCATCCATAGCTTTGGGATTCTACCCAAATGTAATGACTGCAACAGTGAAACACGAAGAACATAGTACAGTTGTGTACACTTAACATAAATGTAGATGTTCGAGTGTATTCACTGTTGCAGTCCAGGTTACCCACCCGCCATCTCCCTTTCATTCTGGAGTTTGTCTTTCCTTCTCTATCTTCTACAACCTATGTAGTGTATTTGCTTGTAGATGAGGTACTGATTGATGCATGTGTATATATATATATATATATTTGCTACCTTTTTGGGGGCACCTGACATCTGGGGCAAGAAAAAACTAAAGAAAATGGCATCGGCTGCTTGTTTTATACCCCTGACTACCTGACGTCATGGAAGAAGAGACAACAACCGACGCAGGACCCAAGACTTTGGAATTCAGGCCAACTAAGGGCAACCTGCCAGCAGATTACACAAATGTAATGACTGTGAATACACTCGAGCATCTACATTTATGGTAAGTGTACACAACTGTACTTTGTAATATTTATTCCGACAAAGAAAAACATTATTTGTTAATATAATATAATTAACAAAGCACATATCGTTTTTATGTCTAAGGTATAAAATAACATTTCTTGCAATGTGTATTTTCTTATATATATTATATGTGTATATGTGTGTGTATATATACATACACATATATATATATATATATATATATATATATGTATGTATGTATATCTATATATATAGATATACATACATATATATATATATATATATATATATATATATATATATATATATATATATATATATATATATAAGATTCAATTCCTTTATCATTTGGTATCAAAGTAAATAATGAATCTACATACAGGGTTACAAAATAACAATTATTGTTACTTGACCAACTAAACAACTGTTGCAAAAATTCTGTTGCATCTTTTGGAATAGTTCTTGATGTCCACAAAGCAATTTTATACTTGCATTCTAAATATTTAGACATTGGTTTTGTAACCTACCCACCCTGTCTCAGAAACGTCTTTAGAGGTGGATTAATTATAGGCTTGTGTATTTTAGGAATACCATATATTATTGGAATTTTCGGTGATGGCACACACAGCTATTCCATTATTTCCAAGTATATTTCTCTGTTAATGTACATGTTATATACAGTTCAGTTAACTTTCCTGATTATCATCATAATGTTTTTTCTTAAAAACTTGTGTATATATAATCCTCTGTTGCCAACATATTTAACATTGCTGTGTTATAACCATCAGTGTCTAAAACAACCACTCCTCCTCCTTTATTAGCACGTTTGATCACTATGTTGGTGTTTTTCATTAATAATTGTACAGCTTCATTTTGTTCTTTAGTTAAATTATAAAATGTGTTTCTCAATTCATTGTTAAATCATAAAGTTAATTTTCAACAGGCATTTCAAATGCTGATATTACAGGATTACTTACAGGTATACAAGTGTTTGTCCATTTATTAACTGGTGCTGAATTATCATTTTTACTGTATAATAATTGTAGGTTCAATTTTCTCATAAGCAGTCTAAATTCTAGAACTATTTGTCAAATGTCAAGGGAGCCATCTGAAACAAATTTTAAGCTCTTATTTAAAACCTTGTATTCATGTTCATTTAACTGGTATTGAGACAAATTGAAAACTATACCTTTCACTGTTACATTTTAGTTTAATTCCTTGTTAAGGGACAGTGTTCCATTTGTCTCATTTTCTTTCACCCTTGATTGCTGTTGATCCATTCACATTGTTGGGGGTGGGGGGGGGGGCATTGGTTACAGTTCTTTGTGTAGCATAGGTAATTCTAAAGGGTCCAAAGCTGTAATTAAATCTGAATCTACAATTGCACAATTCTAATGGTGCAGGCCATTCTTTTATTTGTTGATTAGATTTCTCTATTTGCATATGTTGGGTCGGAATAGGTTCCCCCTCTCTCTTATTGCGACGGTTACAGTTGGACCTTACAGAAACATTACCATCTTGAAATCATTGTAGTCCGTCTTTAGTTGATTTGGTTTCAATAAGTCTGTTTTCAAATGCTTTTAGTTGGTCCAGTGTTTCACCCAGTAATGCAGATTGTACGTTTGATTCTATGGTTGCAATTAAATCACTGTAACAATCTTATCACCTCCGTATTTAAAGTACTCTTAAACTTGTTCATAATCTTCATGTATTGCATAGAACAATTCAGATTTATAATTTGCCATTGTTTAAGTAACTCCAGATACTTCCCCTTTTAAGCCTGCAGCTTTAGCTTCCTTACAACATTGTTCTTAGAAGATTGTTCTTCTTTTGGTCCTTTCCTCAGCTGGGCAGGTGTCTGAGCTGCAAGCCCTTATGACTGTTCCTCCATTTTTTTTTTGTTCATAAGGACAGGGTGCCCCTTCATACTAATCCTTCTTTTATGCCCAAGGTGGTTAATGAGTTCTCTCTTACTCAGTCTGTTAATTTGCCCACTTTTTCCATTCTCCGCAGTCTGCTAGTGAGAAGGTTCTTCACACCTTGGATTTGCATAGACAACTCCGATATTATTTGGATAAAACTAAAGCAATTTGTAAATCTGAGCAGCTTTTTGTTTCCTTTCATCATAGATCTTTGGGTTTGGCTATTTCCAAGTAAACTTTTTCTTCCTGGATATCTAAAGCCATTTCATTTTGTTATTCCTTTCTTGGGATAAGCCCTCCTCTGTTAAGGCTCATTCTAGCAGAGCTGTGGCTTCTTCTGGTGCTCTTTTTCAGGGGCTTGGATACAAACTGTTATTGAGGCAGCTATTTGGACTTTTGTGTATACCTTTACCAAGCACTATAATTTGGATGTTTCTAGGGCTGGAGCTAGTTTTGCCAAGGTTATCCTCTTTCCTTAAGAGCTGTGCTGGTCCTTCCTCCTCCCAACTTTCTTCCTGAGCTTTTCACTCTCCCTATTATAAACAATACTGTGACAGTGAAGAGAGGGACATCTACTGTTATGGTAAGATTTTACATAGCTGTACTTTTTACAGATAGTGTGCTTTTTTTATAATCTTAAACTTTGTTAAATGTGTGTCATATATAGCTAAAGACTTGATTTTGAGTTACCAGTAATGTTCAATAATCAATCAGTTACCACTTAATTGCAACAGGCACTATTAACCATGTGTGCTGAAAAAATAAAATTATAAAAAAATGCAAAAATATTACAAAAAAATGAATACTGCCTTTGTACGTGCACACATTACAAAACTATTTTTGTTAACTATTTTTTGTTAATTTGGTAAGTGGGTCCATGGACCCTTTGCAGATAAGAAATGGGCAGGAAAGGCAAGGGTTAACATAGCATATATATGTGGACAGTTTAGTGTACCCTCTCAACCAGCTATGTTCTTCAAAACCATTCATGTAATACTGCATTGATTCAGTATATGATCAACAGATTTTTTTTTAAATTCATGCGTGGAAACACGTGCACCTGTTCCTAATGACAATTTTAATTTGGTAAGAAAACATTGTCAGCATCAGACATCACTAGCTGTTTTAAAAACATTGCTTATGCCTAGAAATGAGAGAAGGTTATAGTCCTTGCTGAATAATGTGTTACTAAAAGCTTCATTTGAATCATTGTTTCATGCCATTGTTGCAGCAACTAATTGCTATTTTAGACTTTTTTCTTGTTTTGCTGTAGTGTACCACAATGATTATAAATGAGGTAAATGCCATGTTTTTACTCAAATGTTTATATAATTTTAGAAACATTAATATAATTGCATATCAACATTTGACAGCTGTGTGTTCCCTGAGGGATAAAGCTCAAACCAGTTTTCATAAAATGACTGTTTGTCTTTGCGGCTTTTCCCCGGTTAGGGGTTGCCACAGCGGAACTCCAGTCCACTAATGATTGGCAGTAGATTTTTATGGCGCCAAGTTGCCAGCCCAATGCCCAACCTTCAGCGAAGGCACACCCATTCACGCATGTCTTTTGGAGGCCACTCGACCGAGGGGAGGACATGTAGACTCCACACATAAGGGCACTCCAGCCGAGAATCAAACAGGAGATCCTCTTGCTGTGAGGCAACAATGCTACCGCTGTACCACTGTGGCTTCCATAAAATGACTGTGTACAACTTAATTGGCAAATGATTAGTCACTGTCAAAGTTTGGGGCTTGCAGATACTTAAGCACTAATTTCTGTTTAAAAAAAAAATAATAGGTACTAGCATTTACCATGAACTTCCTAATTTCATCAGTGTTTGTGTACCAAGTTTTTTTGCTGTCACTTCATCCAATGTTCAGTATATTTGTAAACTGAAACACTAGTTGTTTTTGTAGCAGAAGTGTCTGCTACTTGGTGAACAGTCTGTCACATAACTCTCATTTGGCTTTCTGCATAACATACATTTTACAGTCATTCTCTACAAATTGTTTCCATTTATCAGCTTTCTGCCTTATTTTAAATCATCTTACTAGCCATGGTGTTTTAGATAACCTTAATTGATGTCCCTTTGAAATAGTATTGATAATATGCCTAGGAAGACAACATTCATGGTACAACACTGTATCTGTGTCAGTAGACTTCAAAAATAGCATGTAGCCCATCTTGTTTTATAACTATATAGAATGTGATTTCTAAGAAGTTGAATATTTATGCTAAAAGTCAAACATGCCATTCTTCCTAATCAATAATGTTAAATTATATAGCTCTTAGAATGTTTTGCTTAAAATGTGTGTGTCTTTGTATGTCCACTATTGGTGGTGTACCATGTCCTACCTAACTCCGCTTGTTTGTTGGGGTAGGCTCTGGATTGGTTCACTGCAACCCTAAAATGTATAACTCTTATACTGAAAATAGAATATACAGTATGTGTGGATTTGATTCGTGTATATGTGTGCGTGTGTACATATATATATATATATATATATATATATATATATATCTGTGTATAAAATAAATACACGCACACATTGAGAAAGATGCAGAGGGGAAACAAAGAATTATATTTCAATAGCTGTAACACAGAATTACTGAAGTGAAAAAAATGGCTTAAAATAGCAAAAGACCAATATGTTTTGTAAGGGGGTTAGGAGAAACTTCATGCACTCCACAGCTCTAAAATATTCAAACTACAGGAGAGTTCCACCTTATAGATTACAGTAGTCCTAGACTTGGAAATAAGTATAAATGTAGGGCACCATGTTGGTTGCATGAAGACTTACTTCCTTGTTAAAACTCAAGAATTTTCATTTTTAGACTTGCCATCAATGACCTTCCTTGATGTATTATTGGTTGTGTTCATTTTCTCCATGAGTCATAGTTCAAAATTTTTTCCGTAAAATCCTGCATCTGCCTGGTTACATGAGTGTGCTTGTGCATCCCACCCCCCCCAGCCCTGAGTGTTTTTTTTTTTTTGCCACTCACACCGTTTGAATCTATCTTTGCAACCATTTTATGCTGTTGGTATATTTGTGTGTTTCGAAGCACTGGCATCTTGTTTTACTGTTTGATAGGAGATCTCAACACTGACAATAGCCACAAGTGCCAGACAGAGAATCTTGTTGCTCAAAGAAAAAATGGAAAAGCTTTCAGCCTACTGCATATTCAGAAGGATGATGGGTAAGCACTCCTCATCTGGAATTGGCGGCAGAATCTTCCATGGAGCCCTGATTTGAGTTGTAGCATCAGCACAAGAAAATGTACCGTCAAGAACAGGTTGAGAAGGAGTTGAGTATTCAGTGTTCAACTGGTCTACCCCCCACCCCCGTCTCTTCACACCACCACAAATTCCTTGTTGATATTGAGCTAATTCTTTGGCTTACTAGTGTTCAAGTCCATAACAGTCCTCTACCTTGATTGAAGATATGAGGCTGGGAGAAATGTGCTGTCATCTCCTACTGTATGGATGCACACTGGGATCATTTCACCACCCAGATCCTGGCATACCTTTCAGATGTTAAGGTTTTACAGACTGTTCACATTTTTATCTCCCATTTTGGTCTGTTCCTCCTAAAATTTGTTTTTTTTTTCCTTTGTAAATCACTGAGGATTTAAGTCACTGCATAATGGCTTACATTTGTGTTTGATATCCTTTGGAAAATCCATGCTAACACAAATTCTGTTCTAGCAGCTTTTAAGTTTATAAGAGCAATATTTAAAGGCTGTCCCAATTTTTGGGCTTTGGACATATAAACTGTAGGAAGTATTCTCCAATTCTAGTTAATAAATAGCCTTTATTGTCATATAGCTGGCCACACAACTGTCAGTTTTACACTTAGATTGCTCATGAAGGCATGGCTGGGGGTCGTTTAGATGAGGATGCAGTGTACAGTCTAGGCTTGTTCTCTGCTGCACATTCTTATCTTGATAGCAGTCATGATCTTCATGTTGCCATTTGCGCAACTGAAGATGCAGGTATTTTATTTATTTCTGTTAACGAGGTGAGGTGGACTACTGGAAGAACTTTTTCAGTCACTACCTGATCCATAAGACAGTGCAGAGTAAGAAAATAGTGACACAAAATACAAATTGTTCAACGATCCAAAATAACAGAATAAAACAATTCTATAAAATGTTGGCATACAAATTCAAATGACACAAGTACAGAACAGTATAGGTTCAGAGCTACATGCTAAGATATTGGCCTCCAGAGTATTACAAGCTTACCCAATAACCAGGGGTCAGAATGAAGCTTTATAAGGCTTGCACTTTTGAAGTAAAGACCTTAACCATTTATGCCAAAACCTCTGTACATTAATAGGTATAAACAAAATGTGAAATGGCTGCATAGCCAACCTGCTTTCCCCCTTGTGGTTGATCTGTAGCTTTTACACAATTAGCTCAACATAAAATAACAGTACTCAGTGTATACATCAACCCCCATACTCACTTTTATTCTTGCACAGAATATCTCTTAATGATCCATAGTTTTTTTTTTTTTATTATTGTGCTGGTATAGTGCTATCAAATAAACCTGATCACTGATGAGTTGGAATGTTTCTGCCTCCGTAGGAAATAGCATAAGTTTTCCTAGGCTTACTTGACAGTAAAGCATTCTCATTTGATAACAGAGCATCACTTCATATTCATTGTCCAGCTGAAATGCTAGACAAAGATGTTCCTCATTCCCTCACCTCTGTAACAGCACAGCCCTCACACCAACACTGAAGGTGTGTTTGGAAACTAAACCCTTGCATAAATGTTAGGGTGATCAGGACTAGATATGTGGAAAGCGCCAATTGTAGCCATGAAAGCAGTATCTCCCCTTAGTCCTTTCCATATAATTAGGGCCCTGGACCTTAGAGAGGTGTGTAAATGGCACAGTTGGAGGCGAGAACCTCTGGTTGTAATTCATCATCCTTAAGAAGACCTGTACTTGGGCTTTAGTCACTGGATAATTTCAGCCTTGGATTGCCTCCACTTTTTACATTTGTGGTTTACCCAGGCCCCTACTTACAGTGCAGCTTAGATAGATAGCAGGCTAGTGGTACACTTATTCAGATTGTTCATCTATCCAGCCTACCTAAAATGAACAAGTATTTAACTGTACCTTCAGTAGGTGGAAATGAGTCTTTACTGTAGATGTCCATGTCATTTAGACAGACAGCTACATGATAGAAGCATCCATCAGTCAGTGAAATGTTGCAGGTATACACAGTCTAAATGTGATGACAGCATATCAAAATAAAAATTCATCTAGTGAAGAAAAAATATGAATCCTTTGTCTATGTGAGCAGTATCTGCCATTAGCCTTTCCTAGCAGTTCACCACCTCTGGTCTAGTTCATCCTGTGGCATGGGTAGCGTTAGAGTATGAAGTCCCTGCAGCTTCAACTAGATGAAACAAAACCGCCAAAACTTCAGTGTGTACACCTTAAATTATATATACTAACTCAGTGCTACTACAGCTAAATCACTGCTGTTGCATAGATGGAAACTATAGTGCCAGTAATTTTAGATAGGAAAAGGAGTCTCTGAATTCAGTATTGGAGAACTGAACTGAACACATTTAAAACGTATCCAGTTTATATTCAATTAGGTGTAGGGTAACAGTAGACAATTTAATTTACAATGGAATTTAAATTCCTAACGTTATTACAGAATGATATAGTCCCATCAGTACTGCTGGGTTTATCCACTTATTATAGAACCCTTCGGTCACCTCATGGGCCTTTTTTTTTACATTACTGTGCTGAAAGCACTTCCATGTTTGGCCTCAGGAATACCCTACTTGGCTGTGTCTTGCCTTTGTCATAGTGTATAGCTCATCCTGGTGGGAATATGTTATCAATTTTTTTTTTTTTTTTCAAACCAAAAGACACCAGCCTTGTAGTGTGTATCAAATCCAAACGAACAACCAAACAGTCCTTTGAGAAACCTCAATTGTTTAGTTTAAAGGCCCACATATTAAAATGTTATCTATATGGAGTGTGCATGTTCTTCTGGTGTCTTCCTAAATGTTCTTTAGGTACTCCAGTTTTTTTTCCCCATTGTCCAAAACCATGCTGGTTGATTGGCTTGGCTTCGCTTCACTTGTCTGCACGTATGGTATTTACCTTTCCTGTAGTGGCCCAAGTTGCTGCTGATTAGGGTCTGACCAACTTACTGCCCAGTTAGATGGTAAATAAATCTCTACTAATCACTGACAAGGTCCAGATACAACTGAACCTTATTCAGAAGGTCTAAGGCTACCTTATGACCCACTCTTCAACATTTTTGTGTACATTTTAGCCAGGATAGAGGTAAAAATCCAAGGGGACATTGTTTTTCAAATTCAGAGCAGGGATTACAAAGGATAAGACATGAGCAGGTCAGTGCAATGAAATGAGCAAGTAATGTTCAGTAGAGTTAACAAAGCAGGAGGGGTGTACATAGGAGGAAATTGACACAGTAAGATAAAAAAGAACTAGCAGTAAAGGAAACATCATAAAAGCAATGGTCATTAACTGTGTGAAACAGGTACACAGTGTAATGAAATTGAGTCTACCCAAGTTATATGTACAAGTAATTCCTTGTTTATATACATTAGTGTTCCCATATTTACCACCATTTTACAGGTAGGATTTGTTCTACTGAGTTTCTGTTCATCTTTCTCATTCGATAATAGGCTACCCATACTCTAGCAGCAGTACCAGTGTTTTTCTAGCTTGTTGTGTCGACCAGTGCCGTCTTTCTGTGAAGACTTAAGTGATGTTCTTCGTTTTCCATTGCTGCAGTCCTTACTATTGGGTATAGTCCGCGTCCAGTCGGCCCGAATACCAGAGTATAAGGCTGACGTCGGTCAGGGCGCATTAGACTGACGTCAGTACGTCAGGGTACTAATGCGCATGACCGACGCCATATCCTCAGTCTTTTTTGCCGCATGGTCCGATGCAGAAGCAGTTTTGCGAGTGCAGGTTGGCGTTCTGAAATATTTCCGAAACCGGAGTTTCAGACCGAAACAGAGTTGGCTAAGTACCCCGTTGGGGAACATTTTGGTTTTTTCTTGCCTCAGTATTTTACCGGATGTCAGAAAAAGTGAATAACTGTATTTCTTGTGGGAAACAGATACCTCATAGGGATTACCATACCTTGTGTATACCTTGTTTAGGGCCTGAGCACGACGTTGTTGGTTGCCGCTCTTGTGCTAGGTTTAACAAACGCACTATTAAGAGGAGGTTAGACTGTGCCAGGTTAGTGTTTGGGAAGCGTTGCAATTATAAAATGCCGCCGGATGCTCCGCCGCTTGGCCCAAGAAGCGCAAGGACAAAACAGTGAAGCCTAGGGTTGATGAAC
Source organism: Protopterus annectens (assembly GCF_019279795.1). Lineage (NCBI taxonomy): Eukaryota > Metazoa > Chordata > Ceratodontiformes > Protopteridae > Protopterus > Protopterus annectens. The sequence goes on along the minus strand of NC_056737.1, from coordinate 1,923,576,222 downwards.
CGGCAGTCCCGGACGTCGGTTCTTTAGAAGGCTCAGTGGAGCCAGAGGTTTTGCCTGGAGTTTCCATGGAGTCTCAGGCAGAAACTTTACTGTTACAGGATGTGCCTTCTCAGGAGGTAGGCCAGGCTGAGTGGGCTTCTCAGGTAACTGTTCTTCCCTCTCTTCCCAAGGTAGTTAGAGCCTCTCCTTCTGTTGCCAAAACTTCTTTGAGAGGTAGGCCTAGTTCAGCTTCAGTGGGGCTTCTCCTAGCATTTCGGGTTCTGTACCTAAGAAACATATGCTTAAAATGGCAGAAGATTTGATTACTATGATTAGAGGTTCTATGCCCCGCCTGATAAGAGGCCTAGGGTGGAACCGAGTTTGATAGTTTTGAACAGTGTTCAGAGGCTTCAGAGTCTTCTGGAAGACTTGCAGGAGTATCCTACTTATTCTGATTCTGATGTGGATGATTCCACTCCTACAGCTTCTCCTCCTGAGGATTTCTCATTTTCAGAGACTCTGCATTCCATGAGGGAGCACTTTAAATGGGAAGGCCAGGATTACTCTGATTCCAGGAAAAGGCTTAGGGAATTCTTGTTTTGCCCCAGCATAGGCCCTTAGCTATTCCTCCTGTGTTGAATGTGGTGGAAGATGTTTTTGCAGAGGCTTCCTGAATCCTGACTCTTTGCCTCCTGCTCCTGTTAAGCCTGATAGGTATTATAGGGTGCCCAAGCTCATAAGTATTTGTTTAAGAGTCCTAGGGCGGACCCAGAAACTATTTCTCAAGGGCCTAAAGGTGTTAAGGCTTCTGTGGTTAAAAATCCTGTTCCCACTGATAAAGAGGCAAGGGCCTTGGATAGGTGGGGAAAGAAAGTGTATACTTCTTCCACTCTAGCCATGAGAGCGTTGAATTGTCAGTTTCACATGCTAAAATATCAGAATTATCTCCTTTCACAATTAAAATCTAAGGTGGATGCTTTGGCGGAAGGTATTGAGTGTAAAGAGTTGCTGGACTTGGTTCATGTGTCTGAGCAAGTGGGTAAGCATTCTTTGCAATGTGGTTTTGATGCTGTACAGGCCTCCTCGAGGGTGGCTGCTACTAGTTCTGTTCTTCGCAGGCATGCCTGGTTGAAGGATCAGAATTTAGCTGAGCATGTTAAGACAAGGATTTTGGATGCTCCTTTACAGTCTGATGTGTTGTTTGGATCGCCTGTGGAAGCAGTTTTAAAGAAAATGGAGGACAAAGCTAAGTCTATGCAAACTGTTAAAGATTTTTGCAGGTGCAGCCACCAAGTTTAGTAGAAATTGGCCTGCTAAGGGGTGGACATATCCTGCTTATGATTCCCAGTCTAGGGGTAGGTCTAGACGTGGTAGGGGCAGGGCTCAAGGTTCTTTTAGGCCTAGAACAGGGAGTTCACCTGCTCAGACTTCTGGTGAGGGCAGGGGTCAGTCCTTTCAGAACAGACCCAATGACCTGTCTTTTCAGCTGCCAGTGGATTCTCGTCTGGCAGCTCCTTTGGGAGGAAGACTGTCTCTTTTCAAAGAAAATTGGGATTTAATTACTCAAGACAAATGGGTGTTGGATATCATTCACCACGGTTACAGATTTTATTTCCACACAATGCCCCCTTTCAAAGGCATGCCAGACGTTCCTCCTCCACAAAGAAAGGAGGCTCACAAGCAAGTTTCTCAGTTACTCCAGATGGGGACCATTCAGCCAGTCCCTGTATCAGAAAGGGGCCTAGGATTTTATTCTCGCCTGTTCCTAGTACCAAAGAAGGGGAACACGTGGAGACCAATTTTGGATTTATCTCTCCTCAACACTTTTCTGGACATTCCCAAGTTCAAGATGTTGACGTTACAACAGCTTTTACCTCTGCTGGGCAAAGATCACTGGATGGTAACTTTAGATCTCAAGGAAGCTTACCTTCATGTGCCTATAAGGCTAAGTTGCAGGAAGTATCTGCGGTTTCGAGCTGGAAATTCTCATTATCAGTTCTCTGCATTGCCCTCTGGCTTATCTACTGCGCCCAGAGTATTCACAAAGGTTCTGGCTCCAGTGATAGCTTACTTCAGGCTTCAAGGAATTCAAATCTATCCTTACTTGGACGACTGCCTGATTCTGGCTCAAGAAAAGGAAGACCTTCTACAGCATCTGGAATATGTTATAGCAGTGCTAAGATGCCTAGGGTATTCTGTGAACGAAATAAAGTCCAGTCTAGTACCCTCTCAAGACATGTGCTTTCTGGGTGTGAGACTGAATACAGCAGCCCAGATGGCCTTTTTAACCCCGGACAAACAAAAGAGTCTGTCACTTTACTTCCATCAACTATCTCATCAGTCCGTGCTGACTGCAAGGACAGTCCTTCAAGCATTAGGGTTCATGGCATCTTGTATTCTGGTGCTTCCCAATGCCAAACTGCATATGAGGAAGCTACAATGGTATCTCAAAAATGTATGGACACAGCACTGCCAGGATTTGGACACTGTCATTCAAATAATACCTTGCCTTCAAAAAGAATTCTTGTGGTGGGCTCAGGAATGTCACCTAAACAAGGGACTCTCTGTGACCCGCCAGAGGCAAGTCAGATTTTAACGACAGATGCCTCGGACATTGCTTGGGGAGCTCATCTAAATGGAAAGTGGATACAAGACAAGTGGCCTGCCAGACTACAGCATCTACATATCAACATGAAGGAGATGTTAGCAGTCCAGTTTGCATTAATGGCTTTCAAGGAGTTACTTCTTCCAGGGCAGGTGTTGATTCTAACAGACAACACAACTGTCATGTGGTACATCAACAAGCAAGGGGGAACACATTCTTATCCTCTATGCAGGCAAGCAATGATTTTATGGGAGACTGCGCTAAGCTTGCATCTAACTCTTCAGGCAAGGTTTCTGCCAGGAGCACAGAACTCCTTAGCAGATGTGTTAAGCAGACAAATCATGGATCCCCACGAGTGGAAACTGGATCTTCATGTATTTCAGAAATTGACAGTGTCATGGGGAACTCCAGACATAGATCTGTTCGCTTCTCCACTAAACCACCAGCTGCCAAAGTATTGCACAAAGGGGTTTCATCACACGGCTTGGAAAGTGGATGCTCTGTCTTTCAGTTGGAAAAACCTTCATGTGTATGCTTTTCCACCTCTGCCTCTTCTTCCAAAGGTACTATTAAAGGTCAGACAAGACAGGCCAAGGATGATTTTGATAGCTCCAGATTGGCCTCGGCAACACTGGTACCCACTACTACGGAGTCTGGTAAAGAAGCCTCCATGGCCTTTACCTCTGATTCCTCATCTGTTATCTCAGAAGGACGGTCATCTGCTCAATGTCAAGCTTCACTCTCTTCATCTAACAGCCTGGCATATTCTGTGTTGAAACACAGCAGGTCTCAACTTCCTCAACAAGTTTTAAATGTGATTATGGAAGCTAGAAGACCTAGTACAAGGAGAGTGTACGCAGAAAAATGGAAGAGATTTTTATTTTGGAGTACAGCAAAGAATTTGGAGATTTCTGAGCCTAATTTGAGTGTGGCTCTTCAATATCTTACTGAGTTATTGGACAAAGGTTTGTCCTTCTCTTCCATTAAGATTCATGCTGCAGCAATTTCAGCTCACTATGATTGTGACCCACCATTGTTTTCACATCCTTTGTTCAAGCAGTTTCTTAGAGGGCAAAGAATATAAGACCCCCGTAGAGCTCCTACTCCTGCTTGGGATCTCAATTTTGTGTTGGAAAACTTACTCTACAACCTTTTGAGCCTGCAGCTACTGCTGAATTGAAATACTTGTCATGGAAGACTGCTTTTCTGTTGGCTATTACTTCTGCAAGAAGGGTGTCTGAGTTGCAGGCCCTTATGGCAGTAGAGCCCTTTTTGATTTTCCATAAGGATAGGGTATCATTACGTACTAATCCTTCCTTTATGCCTAAGGTGGTTTCTAGTGTGGCTTTAAACCAAACTATTCATTTGCCTACTTTTATGCAGACCCTCAAAATAAAGGGGAAAAGATTTTGCACACTTTAGATGTACACAGGCAATTGCGTTATTATTTAAGCAGGACTAAGGATTTTAGGCAGTCTCAGCAGTTGTTTGTTTCTTTTGCTTTGAGTTCACAGGGCAAGCTTGTGTCTAAACAAACTATTTCTAGGTGGATTGGCTTTTGCATTGCATTTTGTTATTCCCATCATGGCAAGGAGATTCCAGCTGGGATTAGGCCTCATTCCACTAGGGCTATTGCCACTTCAACAGCATTTCTAAGGGGGGTGGCAACTAAGGATATTTTGGAAGCAGCTACTTGGAGTTCAGTGCATACTTTCTCTAAGCATTATCACCTTCCTATCTACTCTAAGTCTAGGGCTGGTTTTGCCACTGCTGTTTTGCAAGGCATGTTGTCAGCTCCTACTTCTTTATGATTTGCCAGCCTCCCTTACCTCTGCTTTGGGATTCTACCCAATAGTAAGGACTGCAGCAATGGAAACGAAGAACATAGTACAGTTTTGTACCTACCATAAATGTAGATGTTCGAGGATTCCATTGCTGCAGTCCAATTACCCTCCCTCCTTCCCCTCTGTGTTTAGGGGTGGTTGTGTAGGTGAGTTTACATGCTTATATTTTTGTATATATTCTTGTATATATTGTACATGTTTTTGGTGCAGGTATTTTGGGACTTGTCTTTTTAGGGTCTTCTGACATCTGGGGCAAGAAAAGACTGAGGATATGACGTCGGTCATGCGCATTAGTACCCTGACGTACTGACGTCAGTCTAATGCGCCCTGACCGACGTCAGCCTTATACTCTGGTATTCGGGCCGACTGGACGCGGACTATACCCAATAGTAAGGACTGCAGCAATGGAATCCTCGAACATCTACATTTATGGTAGGTACAAAACTGTACTTTTTCACATATTTCTTTGGCAGTTCAGTGGTCCATACCCCTGTCTTCAGTAAGGTAATCTTTGGTTTAATCTTCCTTCAGTCTGTTTTATACTTACGGAATTGCTACTGCACTTGATTTCCAGTTCTAACATTTCTACTCTTTCCTTGGTCACTTATGCCATATTTTATTCACTGTGCTGTTGTCATGCCCACCTCTAATGTAGACTTTTCTCCTATACTGCAGATAAAATGCCAGGGTAATCCTATGGGCTAGGCTTGTAAAGGCTCCAGGACCATTAGCCTAGAACACACCTATGAACCTAAATACTCAAGTACTGAACCTACATATGAGCTGTTGTGCACCCCACTAGTCATCCAGTCACCAAACTCTGTTGTGGCATCTCTGCCCTTATCTGTACTCAGTTGTTGTTTCCTTCCTTTGTTATACACATGCATTCCCTTATTGATCCCCTGTTAGGTTGTCTACCAAATCTTTTCTGTCTGAACAGTCCAGTCTTTCAATTACTGTAACCAAAGACTGTAAAATTACAGCCTCTCTCCTCCTAATTGGCCACTTCTGTTCTAATTCTGCTCATATTTCCTGGCTCTATGAAGCACGTTTTTTTCCTAGGACTCTGACTTTTGTATTGTCTTTGGTGTTAAGCATCATTGTTGTTGTTTTTCTTTTGGCTTTTCCCGGTTAGGGATCGCCACAGCAGAACTCCGGTCCTCTAATGATTGGCAGTAGATTTTTACGGTGCTGAGGTGCCAGCTCGACGCCCAACCTTCAACGAAGGCACGCCCATTCATGCATGTCTTTTGAACGCTACTCGACCGCAGGGAGGACATGCAGACTCCACACAGAAGGCGCTCCAGCCGGGAATCGAACAGGAGAACCTCTTGCTGTGAGGCGACAATGCTACCGCTGCACCACTGGTGTTAGGCATCATAAAAGGAATATATTCTTTTTTTTTTCTTCTGATTCCTTCCTGTGTTCAAGACCTGCTTCATCCAGTTTCTCTGGAACACCCCCTTCTTTTTCTGTATGTGAAGTATGACCTCCTAACAGTTCAGCATCAGCAAATTGCCCTCCCCCCAATCACTGCTGTATCTTCTGTTCTTGCTATATCCAGTTTACTACTCTTAAGTCCTCCCTGCCACCCATTGCTCTTGGTCTGTATATTTAGTGATTGGGACACAATATGAGCACACCACAAGTTCCCCATGCCACATATGCATTTAAGGCTAGGTTAGTTGTATAAAGGTGTGCAGGCTGGCCTGAAGCGAAAGGATGCTTTCTTTGAGATAATCCTTTTCCTCAAATTCTAGAATGCATCAGGTTACTTGTGCTGTGTTGAATACCACTTGATGAAGGTGCTTGTTTCAATAGCGTCTGTTTTCCACTCCTGCTGTAAAAGCAGAACAGTGGCTCAACACAGGCTGATCAAAGACACTTTATTGGGAATTCTTCATCTTGCTGCTTCTATTTTTTTTTCCTTCCTGAGATATAAATATTATCTGGCATAATTTAAACATGTAGGTAGTTTAGAGTTTATACCCACATGCTAGAAATTGCTTTACACATTTACCACAAAATCATCTAAAAATGTTTAGGAGCCTCCATTTCTTTTTCACAAGGACCACTTGTCATGGTGTTTCAGAAGGCACATGATCTTCCTTAGCATACAGTAAAAAGCCCTTCCAGAGTCCTTTTAAATCTTGCTTCGAAACATAGTTTTCATTTCTCTGTCTTTTGTGCTCCTTGTGGGTGTTGGAGGATGCTGTAGTCATTAGATGTGCTTGAACAACTTAGATTCTTCATCTTTGTGACTTTAAATTTAAGGAATGCTGACCAGTTGTAAAATAAGTTGGGGAAAAAAGACCAGGCCAAATGTCTAGATTATCATGTAGTCTCTCTTATTTGCTTATTCAAGGTTGTGACAGCTCTTAATAGTTACATTTTTCTAGGGAAATCTCTGCTTCCTTTATGTTGATTGCTCATATTTGCAAGGCAGGCACCTCATTTTCAGTTCATACTTCACAATCCATTATTAATGGGGGACGATCTCAAAACATAGTACTGACTTTGACCAGTTAATTCTGCTGGAGCTTTTATTTCCTAATACCTACACTGTTTTGCCCCTTTTCTTTCATTAATTAATTTGTACTCTCCTTTAAGTAATCAAATGTGTAGGTGTGTTAGAATAAAATAGTACAGAAAAATGCATAAGCAGTGCATCATTAAGGCTTTGTGAAATGTTCATGCATCAGGTTTATTTCAATCTCTCATTTGTTTATATTTTTTTATTTGTGGGTTACCAGAGGAATTTGCAAGGATGATCAATATTTTCACATTCTGCTAGACTGTTTTGACCAGGAAACAACTTGAGAGATATTGGAAAATTGTGTCTGTGTCTGTGTGTGTGAGCATGCTGTCCTAGGACCCTGCCTGATGGCTCCTCTACAATTGCCCAGTTGGCCCATTTGTTCAGGCAGAGCAGGAGCTGAGTATTCTCAGATGAGAGCCCTGGGTCCCAGTTGTTCCTACCATGAACATCCTTCAACCTCCATCTCCCCAGCAAAAGTCAGTTAATGGGTATTGGGACAACTTGCTGTAGGAGCGCTCCTCTGAGTCTATAGTTACTATCTCCCCCAGCGAACTACTCCTATGGCATGCTAGAATACCCCTCATTCACCTTGGTGGGAATTCACTGGAGTAGTCTGAGCTCAGTTTGCTTTACTGGGTGAATTTGGTAGCTGTCATCCCATGATGAACAAGAGCTGCCTCCCCCCGCCACCAGGATGAGTGAGCTAGCACCAGCTGAATACTCGTCCTCCCTTGCTAGCTCCTATGGTTACCCAAATGCTGTCAAATTCTTTGGGCAGTGTCATTTTTTGAGCTGTATCCAAAATTCACATTTTTAAGTTGTACGTGGTGCCAGCCATCAGATTTCTCTGGCAAAAACTTGCCAGGTGTTAGACTGGATGTGATTTTGTCATTTATCTGATGCAGGAGCTTCTGCAGAGCACTTGTTGATATTTTGAATGCTAATGTATTTGTACTTTCTAGAGGTATATACTACAGCCTAAATATTTGAGTATTTCCATCAGCAAATATGTTCATCCTTCCTTCATCCACCTGAATCACTTGCTTACCTGTCTTTCATTTCAGAGCTCTTGCATTCCCTCTGAATGAATCTTTACAATAGCTTTTTTTATTTTCCTGTCTCCTTTCCTGGTCTCCCTCATCAGGAGGTTCTTTTGGCCTTGTTTGGCGAAGATGTAAATACAGGGAAGATTTTACCCTTCAGTTTATGGGCATGGTTCTTTCAAACCCAAGAAAGAATGGGCCTGTCCAGTACAAAGCCACAGTTAAGGACAGCCATACATTGGGTAAATGCTTCTTGGCTACAAGTCTTACAAGTATTTATCTGCAGGTAATGATAATGCATGCATCTACATTTATTTATTTATTTTAATTTATTTACTTAGCATTTGTTTACTCGGAAAGTCCAACTTGGAACAAAGCCAATTTTCAGCGGAGGTCCAGGAGAAATGCTCCAGATGTATGTCTTTGTAATGTGGGAGGAAACCTGCGCACCCGGAGGAAACCCACATGAACACAGGAAGGAGATGCAAACTCTGACCAGAAGGCACTCCAGACAGAAGTCGAACCAGAGAACCTATTGCTGTGAGGCGACAATGCTACCGCTGCATCACTGCACCATCCACATAACTAACATTACCTATTGCATGCCTGTACAGGTGTATAAAAGAATATTAAAGCCTGACAAATCAAACTGTACATAACAAACAGCAGCATTAAACAGCAGTAGACATTTAACATTAAGGAATTACAAGTAAAAAATTATAATTTGCTATACTCTGGTGATGTGTTCTTGAATTTTTGTAATAATTTTAATACTTTTAAGCTAAACAAAAGAAACAACATTGTTATAGTATTAATCTGATTTAACAATCTAAAGAGTGAAACTCGCTCAACACAATAGTGTGCATATATATAAATGCAAATTCTGAAAAATGATTACCTCTTATTGCTTTGATTCTTGGGTGTGTTGATTTATAATTTCACACTGGATTTTATTAAGAAACTACTACAGCAGTATGATATTCACCAGACCTCTCATCTGTCCCTGTTTTAGAGGAATTTTCCTTTTTTCAGGCCTGATTTACCCTATCCACAGGATGTCCCTATTTTTGGAGGTCTGTCCCTATTTTCAGGTTTGATTTAACCCTTCAAACAAGTTTATGAATTCCCTTCATCACATGTGATTTTTGAAGCTGTCTAATACACAGAAAACCACATTACATGACTGATTATCTTTTTCCATCATTCTTTGTGACAAAGGGGGATACTGCCAGCCCAGCTAGCTGGAATTTTGTAAATAATTATACGTCATTGGTGAATATTGAAATTATTTGTGTAAGATGCTTGTGTTACAACTGTATTAGAACTGTATGTTATGTGTATATCAAACTGCTGGTACAGAAGTATGTGTTGAAAAGGGCTTATAAAGTGCTGAACTTAAAAAAAATACAACCACAGTGTACCCTACTTGAAAAGAACATAAATGTACATACACTATTGTAACTGTAAATGTATATATTTTAACAATGGAAACTGAAACACAGGAGGTTAACTTCAGAAAAATAGCTGAAATGAAATTACTTTATGGTCACCCAATAAAAATGTTATCTTTCAGTTTCAGTGCAGTAGCAGACACAATGTCTGTGCTGAGAAGTTTTTTTTTGTATTGTCTTGGAAGTGTTTTATTGTTTTTTGACTTCCAGGATCTGCAGAGATCTGAGGGAAGGCCTTTGTGTATGTATTTTCACAGGTAAATGCTAAATACAGCAGTGGAGGGTTTACGTGGGATAGAGTCAGATGACAAGAAATTATGTCATTCTGCAAGCTATCCCAGCAGGAATATTTAAGATATTAATTTAAGAAGTCTCTGAGAGAGAGACTGCATTCTGTATTCTGTTTTTTTTACCTGACAACATCAGCTGGAGGATCTATTCACCCCATCTGCCTTGCTGCTGTAAGTGTACTAGGGTGTAGTAATTCTCATAGATATAGTCAGGAAGATAGCAAAGCTTAGCTTAGATATTTTTCTTTATTTATTTGAAACTGTCCTGCAATGTTATAAATATTTCATGTTATTTTGAACTCTGATGTTACTGTAAATATATACTGAGTATTTTCTTGTTTTAATGTTTATTATTAAATATATTTAAAACTTACATTGTGGCTGATCTGTGTAGAGATATATTTAAATTCTGAGTACTTGCATATTTATTTGGTGAGACTGTGTAGGTTACTCCTAATAGCCTTGCTGTTGGTCAAACTGCCATTTGTATTGATAGTAACATTACACAGTAAGATTGGACACCCTTTGTTAAGGGCCTTAAAGAAGCTGGCTGGTGGCAGTAATAACTACCTTATAGTCTGGGCAGAAGAGGACATAGTTAATAAACCAGTGCCAGCCTTTCCCAGGTGTCTGTGTCTGTGTGTGTGTCTGTGTGTGTGTGTCTGTGTGTCTGTGTGTGTGTAAATCAAATCTCCAGGAGTATGTGTGTCAGCTACTTGGGCAGGGATACAAAGTACTGCTTGGACAAAGTGTGTGTTGGAGGTCTTGGCTTGGCCACTCAGCTGACATCTCAGCTCTACAACTGTGCCAATGGGGAGTCTTATTGGGGATATGGACAAAGAGGGAGAAACCAGCCCCAGACTGACTGTGGTCTCTGTACTCTGAAGGGAAATTGCACTTGATGCAGTGAGCTGGTTCTGGAAATACTGTTTATGTACCGGTCATCCTCCCAATCTACAGCCCCACTGTTGCCAGTGATGAGGACTGAGGCTCCTTGATTACTGGGCCAGTGGTGGGGTGTCGCAATTTTCTTCACACTTTTTTTAAATATGTTTTTGAGTAGTATCCCACATTCCTTCTGGAAGTGGGAAGAGTCGTGTGGAATGTGGTATTACAATTTTATGCTTATTAAATGTCCAGATTTTTAGCTGGATGTTCCTATTTTCATGGGCCTTTGTTCTTATTTTCAATGTCTGCACATTAAGAGGTGTGATATTCACTGAAAGTACAGATCTGCATCCTGTTCAGATTTCTGTTGTTGCCAGAGAGATAGTTTGCTGTACTTAATGGTCTGACCCCAGAGGTATTAGAACTTGTATGCACCCATGACTGCACAGCATATCCTCATGTGAACTGGTTTAGAAATTAGATTTCCAGAGCAACTTTATTCAGTGATAAAGGGGAAAATATTTAAAATGCAAAACATAAGAATAGTAATTTGTTAATGTTTGTATTATAATCCTGTATATTTTTTTGCTGATATTTTGCATACATCATTGCAATAGTGCTTTGCGTTTTTCTACACATCACTGTGAAATTCTGATTTTATATACTCCATTACTGTTGCTCTTATTTCTGAAGATATTGTCTCTCCTTAATCTTTCCAGATCCAAGTTGTTCAAGTAAAATTGTACAGTTTTCTGCAATTTCCACCAATGATTCGTCACCATTTTTCCATTACCATACATTTCCTTGCCATAAGAATTAGTTGTTTCACTGCATTAACCAGCCTAACCCTTTATATGAAGTTAATGTTAGCCCTTATCTCAGAGTTCTGCAAACAGCTTTGCATGCCAGCACTCTTCAAATGAATAAATGGCATCTTGTTACAGTTTTTCTACAATTGTGGCATTGTAGAAGTCGTCTTGGCTGTAAACCAATTATGTTTTATGAAAAGATGAAGACAAATGTGCATTAAAATAGAAGCATTGTAGGGATTCAAACCAGATTATGTAACAAACAATTACAGCATGTCATTTCATAGTAAGCCAATCTGTAGTTCACACTAATGGATAAAGGATGCTCTTTCAGTTGGAGGGGTACTATTTAGCACAACTGTCTTCTATACTTACAATATTGCTGTGATAATTGTAGATAGCCCATTGTGGATTTTTGTTTGCAAGCTGCTTTATGCACTAGTTGTGTAACATCAACTTGCCAGTCTGTTTATTAAAGTGAGATGTATTTAATATAAATGCCTCTGGTCTTGGGAAATCTATGAGTACTGCTCTGGTGGTTAAATGGCTTACTGCGATTTCAGACTGCAAGCAGAAGTGGAGGGGATGGAGGTAGGTTTTCAAGATAATTTTTAACTGCAGTATTTGCAGTCGGTTAGGTTGAAAATAAGACTTATGCCATTTGAATAAGTTTTAGCTGTGCATTTTATTAAACATTTACAAGACTTTTCTCATCTCCTCCATGTAAGAGAGTGACGTAGGAACCTTGTTCTGCACAGCTGAGCTGCTGCACTTGAATATTGTCAGCTGTCTGCATCTGTATTGTACATGACAGTGGAAGGATAGACTGGCTGGAATTACTCTCTTTAAGCACTATAACTAACTGATGTGAATTCCATTATCAGAGGAATGGGGGAGCAGGAACATGCAAATAAGACTGTGTTCCTGTACAAAAAAATGCTCAGTCCTTCCCAATGGAATTATATCCAGGCTGGATTGTTTTCATAGGAAGGAAGTAGCACTAAAGATTAGTTGACTTGATTGTGTGAGAGGGTCATGGGAAGGATGCTGGGACAGAAGAGAGCCTTCCAGATTATTTATTTGTATGTTTGCATTCGCAAGTGAGGAAAAAAAATTGTGTGGCAAGACTGCAACTGTGTTTACTGCAGTTCAAAAATCTGTGACATTCACAATTTCTATCCCACATGTGTACATTTTGAAGGTACTCGAGACTAAACATGTTAATGTATATAGATTGCTATAATGTTGATGCAAAAGAACCCAAACCACTCACTAGTAAAACATTTTATTCAAATCTTAGAGGAGTTTGTTTATACTTTTAACTAGGTTAGTCCCACTAGGCCAGTGGACTCTTTTTCATAGGTTCATAGGTTGATACTAGGCTATCTGCCCTAGGGCATTTATAAGCCTAGCCAGAGTGTGTTTGGCTTTTGCCATCCTTTTAGATTAGTTGACTGTGCCTCTGTATAGTAGGTCACAGAAAATAGTCCTTTTAATGTTAGTTTACTGTGCCTCTGTCTAGTAGGGACACAGAAGAGATCCCAAGGGTATACCTACGATCTCCCATCCACTCGTCAAGGTCTCTCTTGAAAGAGGGTCATTGAGGGGCTCTGCCTAACATGGATTGGGATTTTGTTCCAGAGTGAGGGGAGCCTCTGGGATATGAATCTGTCCCTCCAGCATGACCTATTTATTTCTGTGCTGAGGTTTAAGTCCCTGGAGCGTGTAGCTCTAAGGGATTTGGATTTCCTGAGGTGGAGCATGTCCATTAATTCTGGTTTGGACATGGTGTTATACGTCACGCACAGATCGACTCTGAGTAGGCGGTAAGCAACTGAGTAGAGCTGGAGTTTCTTTAGCCTAACTGCGTATGGCATCTGTTTGAGTCCGTTGATCCTCTTGGTGAGGTACTTTTGGGATCTTTCCAATTGCTGCAGGTGTCGGGTAAGGTACATCCCAAATGGGGCATTGTATTCAATTATGGGCCTAATGAGTGATGAGTAGAGGGACACAATGACCTCTCTTGATCTAGATGTGAACCCTTTTGTGATAAGGTGGGCTATATAGAAGGTCTTTCTAACCACTTTGACAACGTGATTGTCAAAGGAGAGATTGCTATCTATTTGGGTCCCCATATCCCTAATTACTTCTTCCGTACTTAATGGATTACCACCTATGTGGTAATTTGTGGGCACTTTGTTTTTCCCAAAGGGGATGACTATGCACTTTTTGGCATTTAGCTTTAGGCCATGGCTCTGGCACCAGTTATCCCTCTGTGAGACCCTTTTGAAGGATGCTTGTATCAGTCAGCAAGTCGATTATGGCACCCAATTTGCAGTCATCTGCGAACTTGGTCAGCCATAGTCCTCCCGTGTTAGCCTGTACGTCAGAGAAATATATACCGAACAAGAGAGGTCCCAGGACTGAGCCTTGTGGGACGCCACTTGTAACTGGTTTAGAGTCTGACATGGCACCTGCAATTCTGACCATATGGGTTCCAACCCTGAGCCACTTTGCAACCCATCTTGTGACATAGGGGTTGATATTTAAGTTGGTGAGCTTATTTATGATGCCCGAGTGGGGTATTGTGTCGAAGGCTTTTGTGAGGTCCAGGTAGGCTGTGTGGACTACCTTCCCTTCATCTATGGCCTTGGTGACTGTTTCAAAGAAGTCAACCAGGTTCAAGAGGCAAGATCTGCCCTTAACAAAGCCGAATTGGGTAGGATCCAGTGTTTGGAGGTTCCCAATGTCTTTGAGTTCCATGATGATATGCTCCATAGCTTTGCGGACCAGGCTAGTCAGGCTTATAGGGCGATAGTTTCCAGGGTCCGTTGTGGCGCCACCTTTGTGGAGTGGGACCACTGTTGCTGTACGCCATTCCTTGGGTACATATCCTGTAGTAAGGCTGAGATTGAACAGTGACTTTATGTGAGGGTTCAGTTCTTCTTGGAGCTTGTGTAAGACGCAGCCCAGGACACCGTCCAGTCCCATTGATGCTGTGTTTTTTGCTGTGGAGAGAGCAGCTCTCACCTGTGAATCTGTGATGTCAGGGAGGCTACACTCTGTTGGGAAAGACATTTGCTCTTTTGGGGGGAAGGGGGGGGGGTTTGTACTGAACCTGTCTGCCAGGATGTTGGCAATGTCTGTGGGTTCAGTGTATTTTTTGTCATTTTGTGCTAACTCAGAGTATATCTGGGAGTTGCCACCCAGGTTCCAGACATAACTAAAGAAGGCCTTGTGATTATCGTTAGCGTCTTGTGCAATTTTTCTTTTGAAGCTGGCCTTAGATGATTTTATGAGGGATCGTAGTTTCTTGCTAGTACTGATCAGAGATGCCTTCCCTTTTTGGGATTTTGCTCTATCGTGTAGTAGCTTCCTCCTCCTGTTGTATAGCTTATTTATGGCTGGGGTCCACCAGACAGATCTCCTGCCTTTGGAGGAGTGAGTCTTGGTTTTATTTGGGATAGCACAATCCATGCATTCCTATAGGTATCCATAGAATGCGTTTGTAAAGGATTCTGCGGTTTGGGCCGTATTTTCCACTGGCCCGGGGGCTTTGAAGGATTCCACCTCGGTTTTGAGAAGTTGTGAAGTTTGCTTTTGAGAAGTTCTTCACTGTGGTTTCCTTGGGTGGGGGTGGGGACGGGATATGGATATCCAGTGAGATTAATTTATGGTCAGATCTTACCAATGAGGGGTATACCTCTGGTATGGAACATAGTCACCATGTTGGTGATGATCAGGTCCAATATGTTTTCCCCTCTTGTGGGAGTGGTGACCAGTTGTTCCATAGCATTTGAGTTTATAAATTCTTAAGAACTGTTGGGCGAGGGTGTTGGGGCTTGAGTAGTGCTCCCAGTCTATGTTTGGGTAGTTGAAGTCACCCAATATGATGGTGTTTGGAGAGACCTTCATATTCTCCAGTGTTCTCAGGAAAGCTGAGTGGGGTTCCTGAGTTTGGGAGGGTGGTCTGTAGCAGGCTACAAACTGAAAGGCAGTTTTGCCCACTGTTAGTTGCACATGGATGGTCTCCGATGCTTCGTGCAGTGCCACTAACCTGGAGGTGTGGGTATCTTTGATGATTATGGATACTCCCCCTCCTTTTGTTCGGTCCAAGTTTTGGGGCCGAAAAGCATGGTATGAGGTATAACCTGGTAGTGCTGGGGTGCTCTCGGGAGCTTTGAACCAGGTTTCTGTTACTGCACAGATATCGATATTCTCCATACTGAGGAGAGCCTTGAGTGCATGCCTCTTGAGGTTTAGACTTCTGGTGTTGAGCAGCATTACCCTTAGTTTCTTTTTCCTTGTGTTGTCTATGGAGGTGAGTTTGTCTTTTGAGCCTTGCCTAAAAAAGGCACTATGGGGGTGGCAAGAGCCTTAGCCAATATTCGAAAGCCCAGGGGTGACAGTTGCAAGCCGTCCCTAGTGAAGCAACGTGGCTTGTCGAGCATGTCATCCCCGGCTGACAGACACTGGATCCCCTTTCAATAGCACCAATACTTTAGCCAATTGTTAAAATTGATCATTTTGTCTTTATACTGTGGCATCATTCTTGGTGAGGGTAAGATGCTACTCAAGGTCAGGGTCATACCGGCCTGGGCTACATGATCAGTGAGCTCCACTGTCTGTTTTCATGTAGTCCAGGGAGGTACGTGTCGGGTCATTCACACCAGCATGGACAATGACGGAGTCATATTTGTACTTGCTTTAGAGTGACCCGAGTGCTTGTGTTATGTGGCGGATCCTGGCACCCGACAGGCAGCTTTCAGTGACTTTCTCCTTGTTCAGCCTGGTGAGTGGGACGTCATTGTGTCTGACAATAGAGTCACCTATTACAAGTGTATTAGGTGTGTTGGTTAGCCTTAAAGGCTGTGACTGTGTGGCACACTGACTTTGTGAACTATGTGATACGTGGGTATTGTTGTGTTTTGGAGAAACCTGAGGTGGTATTCGAGCTGAGTAGGAAAGATTTGGCCAGGACACCAGGAAACTTACCCAACTGTCTTCGATGAATGCCATGGGATCTTTTACATCCACCTGAGTTACCACCAACTCAGGCAGATAAGGCCTTGGATTAACATCTCGTCTGAAGGATGGAATATTAATGGCAATTGTGACCACTACTGCTACTTTTACTCTAGATCTGCCTGTCTCATTACATTCTGGTGGACTGAATTTTTTTTCTTGAAAGACTGCATTTATTTTAGATTTTTTTTTTTTAAATAAATTTAAGACATTTTCAACCACGAAGTACCTAAGCTGGGATTCATTCGGCTAAACAGCACTGTGTAGCTACATAGGGAGTCATTAAATATCCACACTGAGTTGACCAGTGCTTCTGTACAGCTAGTTATGCTCCATCGTGCATAAATGGGCAGCAAAGCAAATATGCAGCTACATGCATCTTTGCAGTGATTTACTTGTACTGAAGTGAGAAACCATCTATAGAGCAGTGATGCACCACATTACATGGATCTCGTGGGACCTGAAACAGAGACATCAAGCAAATGTCATACTGGTAGCTAGGCTGAATGCTAGCATGTCTCTCAGCAGGATGTTAGCAGCAGTGCTGCATTGTCCACATATATGGACATCTGTCAGATTAATAAAGTAGGTATACAGAGGATAGGAAAAGGGACATGAAGGGAAAGGAGAAAGCAGCAGTTACACAGCCACACTATTCATATAAGTATGTATGTATTTCCATGGTAAAATTATTTACTTTAGTGACATTTGGTTACTGGGAAAGTCCGGCTGGGTTAGGAAACCATTTTCATCAGAAGCCCGGGGAGAAAAGCTCCATTAGTTCAAGTATAGTCTGTCAGAAATTATACAGTAATAGTATTATACAAGGTATTGGACATACATTTCCAGAAAGGAATACATTCAAATAGAGTAGTACTAAAAACATACATGTATATTAGATCTTACATGGTTAAAAGTATAAGTAAAAGTAGCTTATGGTACATTATAACAGTAATTAACAGAAAAAGAGAAGCATATTGACTGTGTGTGTAAAAAAGAATAAATAGGGGTAGTGGTGTAAGATGCAAGGGAGAGCAATTGTTTCTAGGACAAGTAAAAGTAGATGGTGCAATTACAGAGTTAAGAGAGAAAGGAGGATAATATGAGCAGCTAGGTTGTGACGTATTGGAGAAGAAAAGGAATTATGCCATGTATAGGGAAGGATGCATAATGAGGGTTAAATAACAAAGAAGGTGGTGTAATGAGGATAGGAAGAAGTTATAGAAATGGTCTCTTAAGGTTAATCACCTGTGAACTGAGGGAGGAGCTGGGAACTAGGCCTTTAGTTAAAGGTTCATAGGAGAAAAGAAGTCATTTAAGACTGTACTGAATTAATTTCTTAGACTCTGTCATAGACCACTGTGAATGTTTTTTTTTCCTCCCTACCTTCCCAGGGTGGTGCTGCTGTTCTTTTAAAAGCCACTGTCTCTAGCTGCCCATCCTTTATGTAAATTTGACCACAAACTTCCCTCCTTCCCATCTTTTGATTGGTTGTTCTCAGCAAGCACAGAATTTTCATTTTAGGAATTCACTCCCCATAAGTGTCTTAAATTAGCCCTCGTATTTTTCACAGATCAGAATAATGAGCACCCACTCAAACAGCTGATCCATGTTGTTTTTTTAAGTTACTCATTTACAGTTGGCTGCCGTTGCTATAAAGTTAACTTTGAAAGTTTCTCCTCTGCTCATACCATCTGTACATAGTGGTATGCAGTAAACAATTAAACTAAGAAGGCCCTCACCTTGACTGCTAAAGTTTGAATTACCCTTTCTTATCTTCCTGCTTACACAGTGTTGGGGAAAAGTGGTTGACTTCTCTTGGTATTGTGTCTTACTTTTTAAAATCTGCAGCTTGTGAGACAAGGGTACTAATTACAGAGATTTTACAATCCACTTCTCAGGAATCATCTTGAGATTAGTGCTTCTGTTTTGCTCATGGTGAGTGAATGCCCAGAGGAGCATTATTTCCTAGAATTCCTAGAGATTACCAATCACTGGAAAGCCTGATAAGTGTTTAAAAAGGGCGAGGTTGGGATTAGTGTTACTGTTTTACTGTTATTGCGAGAAGGAGCAGAGGGTCATTTTTCCCTAGCTATTTCTGACTGGGCAAAGTTGAGTGGTACTTCCCTGATTGGTCTGTTAGCTGTTTTTAGTGGAAATCACTTCATTTTTATTTCTGAATTATTATGCAGTTTGCCTTTGTCTTGTGCTGAGCTACTGAATAAACTAGTCGGGGCATCTCTGGCAAAGACTACAAGAATGTAGACCCCTGACGCTTCTTGAACAAGACTGATGATCACCAAAGAGCTTGTGACCCACTTCTCAGAACCAGATTAGGATTAGTGCTACTGCCCTTCTGGTGGGAGAAGGAGCAGAGAGATCATGATTCCTAAATATTTAAATCTATAAACCTGTAGGAGCTACTTCAGCAGTCTCTCTCCAACCCAAAGCCCCACTTCTCCGCCCTGTAGCAACTTGGCTCAGCAGTCTGCTCTCACCCCTTCTTTGGCCAGTGCGATTGCATTAGGTGTTCTAAGGCAGTGTAGCAACTGCCTTATGTTTACTGAATGTTCACTGCTACGAGTTGATAGTACAGCCTGTGATAAACAATATTTAAGAAACATAGATGGAAACTTCTTCCTTAATACCAGCATAACACATCACTCATCGCACACTACTAGGCCCATAACTTGTGCTGAAGCTGTAAACAAAAATTTGCCAAAAACTCAAGAACGAGTGCACGCACACAAGCGCATACGCACTAAAATATCACTGCCTCCTGCACTTAAGGAAGCACCTACTACTTTGCCAGTTGCACATTTTGCAACTCCACGTAGCTCACCCAAGTGTCATCAGGAAATCATGGTCATGCCAATAAGGACCACACTTGTCTGCTTCCATACAAGAAAATGTTTGTCATAAGTTGATTTGATAGTTACTCAGACTCCATACTCCTCAGACAGGAAAAGAAGAGGGTGACTTTAAGATCAGAGATGAGCAGTTCGGATTCAGATCAGGATACAGCGCAACTGACCCAATGTTTGCAGTGCGATTATATACTTGAAAAGAAGCTAAAAGTGAGGCAAGGTTCCAACTGGGCATTCCTGGTCTTGGAGAAACTACATGACAAGGTCCCAAGAAAGCTGATGTGGGCAGTCCTGTGGTGCTTTGAAGTCACAGAAACATTGGACAAATTAGTACAAGGACCCAATGACTCATGTGAATAGTGTTTGCTCTCACAGAGAGGCTCACAGTGGAAATGGTTGTGCATCTGGGTTCATCTCTGAGCCCACTGGTGGTCATACTGGTGATGGACTACATTAGCAAACAGGTCAGAGGGGACAGATCAACAAAGTTGCTGTATGCAGACTAAGTGGCATTACAGGCAGACTGAGCACGAACTTCAGAAAAGGATAGGGGAATGGAATGCAAAACTGAAGGTACATAGGATGAAACTGAGTACAGATAAGAAAGTTGTAATGGCAGCGAATGGGGGAATTCTGGAGAAGTTGAGAATTAATATAGAAGGGAAAATAGTGGAACAGGTTTAATAGTGGAACAGGTTTATAGAAGGGAAAATAGTGGAACAGGTTAACAGCTTCAAGTATCTGTGAGGGGGTGGTTAAAGAAGGCAAGTCTGAATGAGGAAGATTTGCTGCCAGTTGGCACAGTGTGTCAGGTGTAGTGCATGACAGAAGAATGCCAAAGAAGCTGAAATGTAAGCTGTACAAAACAGTGGTGCAACCAGTACAACTGTATGGTACAGAAACTTGGGCAGTAAAGGCAGAGCAGTTGAGGAAACTAGAAGTGATGAAGATGAAGTGCCTGAGATGGGTGGTAGGATGTACATTGTGGGACAGACAAAAAAATGAGGACATAAGAGCAGAAAAGATCAAAGAGAGCAGATTACGGGAGTTAAGGCACATGTGCAGAAAAGCAGAAAATTTGGTGAAGGTAATTTGGGGAAAACAGTAAGAAGGCAACAGGAAATGGGGATGTTCAGCAAAGAGGTAGATGGATTGTGTGTGAGAAGACCTGCAACAGTCAGGCACAACTGTTGAAGGTAGGAGAGCAGCACTAAATATAGAGAGATGGCGACAGTTGAGACAACACCCTAACCTCATGTAGAAAATGGGCAAAAAAGGGGGTTGATGATGATGACTGTAGGCTGCTTGTCTGGTACTAAGGTATGTGATGTAACAAAGGCCGAAGGACCCTTAAGCCAAGCAAATATGACTACAACCTATTGGTGGCTCATGCTAATGACCTGAGGCTCTCCATCCAGAGAGACATGATGAAACTTACTATGCATGTGTTAGAGCAAGGAAAGCCACTGGTATTTAATAGCTTGCCTTCCCCAGGAGTGATGCTTAGATACCAAGACAGGATAATCAAATTTTATTGGCTATATAATTAGTATCATTCTTAGGGGGTCCAGTATGTGTCAGTCTGAGATGAGATGGTAGATAAGACTTCTGTTTTGCCACGGATGACTTAGGATGCCAGGACTACTCCATACTTGCTAAAGACTATGCTGCTCCATAGTGCCTTATTAGGCAGATACCCCCTACTGGACATTTCTACCTAACAGACCTATTGAAATTCAGACAACGTCATGGTGGCACTACTCAATACAAGGCCCTCCTGCAACTCAAAACACATTTGACATTCTGTAGTTACTGATACATGGTTTTATTGGGATGATAGCACCCTTCCTACACCATGGTTTAATGCCTATCATGCATTTAGCCCCATAGGTAACTGTGGGGCAGTATCTATATATCAGATTGCCTGTAACTCTTGACTTGGAGCCTCTGGAGATGCAAATCACCCTTAACAAATGAAACTATTACTTCATTGCTAGCATGCATAACCAAAGATCATTGAAATTACGTTAACACCACTGAAGCGTTAAATATCCTATCTGTGCATAGTTGTGTGCTAGAGTACTTCAATTATCCAAACATTGATCAGCATACTTACACATCTAAAAATATTTATGCTTAGTGTTTCCTTGACTTTGCTTATACCAATTTACTGGATTAAATTGTAAAACTGCTCATTAGAGGTTCTAAAATCCTTGCGCTGTTCCTTACCAAGCTAGCCTATGCCTGTAGTCCACCTTACATCTTTTACCAATGGTTAAATCTGATTTCAAATTGGTCATCTTCTCTATCAAGCCTAGTTGTACTACCCCATCTTCAAATGAGACCACATTTAGGGTTTTCTCCAGGGCAAGCCTACTTCATCTTGTAGAAGACATATGTCAAATTCCCTTATAAATAGGCCCAACTGAGAGGGCTGTCACATTCACCTTCTGACTTCTACCAGCACTTAAAGATCTGCATAGACAAGTCAGTGCCCATCCACCCTAAATATAATGGTAAATTCAGGAATAAACATCTTTATTAAAACTCTATATACATAAACTGTAGAACAAAATGAGGAAAAATAATGAAAATTGACAGTAAATTCCCATGCCCCTAACCAAAGACTATACTGAAACATGCCAGCAAGAAGCACCATTTCAGAAAATGTACAGTAGAATACTAACTTAAGGTTGATACAAACACCAAAGGGAATTGCAAATCTTTCTTCACCTGTGTCAGAAAATTAAGGAATAATGTTCAACAGTGTACTGAGCTCATCCATAATGTTGGACACATTGATCCCAATGATACAGTCAGTATATCATCAGGCAAATGTTGTACTCTGTTTACCCCCACATACCATCATTGTTGCCTCCACTATCCCTGAAAATTTAGTTTCCCCTGGAATTACCTGGGAACAAGTCTTTGAATCCCTGTCAGAGGCTAAAATTAATACTTCTGTGGGACCAGACAGCATACCAGGCTGCATTTTCATCAGTGTTAAGTATGCACTATCCATGTCTGTACTAAAAATATACAGCCTCAGCCTTTCTAGGGGATTTGTACTTGCTGTCCTGGTTAACAGCCACTGTGATGCTCCTACACAATGGTGGCTTCTCTGCAGACACATTAGCCTCACCAGTCTGATATGCAAAGCCATGGAACATATAATATCAGAAATCATTTATGGTGACAGAGGCTATACAGTTTTTGGTCCTGCCTCCTGAACCTAGTAAGCTTCTTTAAAAAGTGTATAGATGCTGTCTGTAGATAGTGGTCACTCTGTGCGCACTGTTTATATTGCTTTTGATACTTTTCTCCATAGGTTCGTAGGTAGGTACTAAGCTATCTTCCTGAGGGCATTTATAAGTCTAGCCAGTGTTTGTCTGCTTTTGCCGCCCCATTGATTAACTGAGCCTCTGTCAAGAAGAGACAATGAAGTGATCCCAGGGGTGTATTTTCTGTTACCCATCCACTCGTCAAGGTTTCTCTTGAAGTGTGTTAGTGAGGGGCTCTGCCTAATGTAGTTAGGAATTTTGTTCCAAAGCATGGGGAGTCTCTGTGACATGTATCTATCCCTCCAGCATATTCTATTTATTGTTGTGGCGAGGTTTAGCTCACTAGAGCGAGTGGCTCGCAGTGACTTGGATTTTTGTAGGTGGAGCATGTACATCAATTCTGAGTTGGACATGGCTTTGTAAGTCGGGCAGAGATCACCTCTGAGTAAGCGATATGTGACTGAGTACAGCTGGAGTTTTTCCAGTCGGGCTGCATAGGACATATGTTTGAGGCCAGTAATCCTCTTGCTGAGGTACTTTTGTGGTCTTTCCAGCTTTTGAAAGTGTCTTGTGAGGTACATCCCAAATGGGGCATTGTACTCTATGATGGGTCTGATGAGTGACGAGTAGAGGGGCACTATAACCTCTTTATTTCTAGATGCTAACCCTTTAGTAATTAGATTGGCTACATAGAAGGATTTCCTAACTACTGTGGCAATATGATTGCCAAAGGAGAAATAACTATCTGCCTGGGTCCCCAGATCTCTTATTACCCCTTGTGTATTAAGGGGGCTGCCACCTATGTGGTAATTTGTGGGTGTTTTGTTTTTCCCAAATGGGATGACTGTGCATTTTTTGGCATGTAGCTTGAGACCATGACTTTGACACCAGGTGTCCGTCTCAGTAAGGCCCTTTTGGAGAATGTCCATGTCAGCCGGAGAGTCATTTATGGCTCCCAGTTTGCAGTCATCGGTGAACTTGGTTTGCCATAGTCCTCCTGTGTTTGCCTCTACTTCTGAGAAATATATGCCGAACATTAGGGGTCCCAGGACCGAGCCTTGTGGGACACCACTTGTGACTGGTTTAGAGTCTGACCTGGAGCCCGCTATTCTTACCGTGCGAGTTCGGTCTGTAAGCCAGTTGGCAACCCATCTCATGACGTAGGGGTTTATGTTCAGGCTGGTGAGTTTTTCTATAATTCCCGAGTGGGGAATTATGTCAAATGTTTTGGATTCGCCCTTAAGCGAGTGGTGAACATTTAGTTCCCAATGGCTTTGTTAGAGTTCTGAGATGCTCCATACCTTGAGCCAGTAGTCAGGCTTAGGGCGAAGTTACCAGGGTGTTGTGGCCCCTTGTGGTAATATCCTTTGTGCACTCATGCACCAGGCTGGCGCTTAAGGAACTGTTAGGGTGTTTGTGGTTCTCATTCTGTAATGATACTTTCCCGCTCCATTTCCTTTCCTGGTAGGGTGTTTGACTGTATTTCCGGGCAGTTTTTCCGTTTGTGAGGGCATGGTGGGCACCAGTTCATGACTCTTTGAGGAGGGTTTAATTAGTGTGTTTGGTGCTATTTTGATAGTTCTGAGCCTCTGTGAGAGCCCTTGGCCTTGACTGCTTTGAAGGGGTTTCATTTTGGGGCATTTTTTTTGTTTGGCTTTGGGGTAGAGGGTAGTTGCACTTAGAGTGCTATCTCGTTGTGGAATTTTATCTCTATTTTTCTCATTTGCTTTGAGCATTTTGGGTCCAACTTATCTCTATAGGGATGAGTTTTGGTTTGCTTTTCCCGCTATTTCCTTTGTTTGTGCGTTTATGCGGGCCTCTTACTTTATCTTAGGGATGTGTTCTTTTGCATGCTTTTGAACTGAGTTTCGAGTTCTTTATGTTCGGTTAGACTGGTTTCCATTCGGGGTGAGTTTTTCATGACCGAAGGTGACCTTGTAGGGAGTGTTTCATGTTGGTTCCATGGTGAAATGTTTCACTCGGGGGTGTTTAACTGATCCTGACATTGAAGGTGAATCCGTATGAAACTTTCACCTGTGGTTTGGGTTGTTTTCACCTCTAGTGGAGGGGTTTTGTCTGCCAACAGTGAGGTTATCCGTTCGCAGGCGGTGTTGGTCTGACAGGTTTAAAATTTGCAGGCTAATTGGGATTCAGGTGTAGGATTGCAATTTCTGATCCCGGAGGGGGGTGTGTCCTGGGTTGAGTTATGATAGGAAAAAATCTTCAGATTTCGGTGTTCGTGGATTTGAGGTTGTAGGGGAGTCCGGGGTCTGGAACCTTGAGATTCGTACGCACTCTTGGGTTTTGATCTAGTTCTTGGAAGTGGTATGAGTTTACCCTTGCTGGAGCTGGTACCTTATATTTTTGGGTTTTCCCGTGTTTTTCTTTCAGTTCTTGAAAGCATTTTGAGATTTAGACTGCCTTGGTGCCTGTAGAACCTCAATTTCTTTGCGAGTGTTCTTCTCAATAAAGAAGTGAAGTAGAGTTTGTCATTGCAGTTGAAACCCATTAGTTGTTGTTCTTGGTAATTCCATTGAACTTTTAAAAGGCACAAGGGACGTATGTTTTGGTTTTATTCCCGATCCAGGCAATTTTATTGTGATGACAGTGAATAATAAATGCTTAAAGCCCTTATGCCTCGATTGGTTAAATTCCAAGCCAGGTCTGAAATTGCTTACAATGAATGTAATACTAGTTGACTATGATCTGTAGTTCCTTTTAATGAATATTAGAGATGGTTTTCCTGATGCTGATCTCAAAGTTTTGTACAAGTTGAATCATATCTCCGTTAATCCTTTCCCGAAAAGCCCCTCATGATTTCCCTTCAGTCATTGTAAAGCCTTCTATATCTTATGCAATTTTCGAAGAAGCTCAAGAGCAACCCATTGAAGCTTTCCATACACCTTGATACAGTATGGTTTATATCAGGCCTAAAATTTTTTAAAAGGCAAATTCTCAACCGTAAAGATATCCAATTCAACCTTCTGAAACACATTGCTTCCAACCATACTACTTAATAAATACCCTTAAAAATTTTCAAGATAAAATTAGTCCTCATTCCGTATTAGCAAACTGTCCTACATAAACCAATCAGTTTAAAATACGGAAAACTGATGCTCTGAGGATGAAATTTAACAGTTTTTCGAACCTGTCATTACAGAGTAACAAACTGTTATACTAAAGAAATTTTTCTTTGAGGTGAAATGCAAATTTAAGTTTCCAGGTCCTTGGATTTTGGGAACAATAATTTTCTATTGTGTCATGAAATTGATTTGGAAAGACAAATTAAGTTTTAAAGGGTAATTCTTCTTTGTTAAGCATTAGTAATTTATAGGAAATTGTTCTCTTTAAATGCTACATTTGAGAAGGATAATGAACTATGTATTTTTTAATGATTTGGACATTTAAATGTGTTAATTCCAGTACTGTATTACTACAACAATTTTAAATAACTACTGATTACCTTTATCTTTCAGTTAAAAATACTTTGTTATTTATGTGATTTGTCTTCCACTAGCTGACTAAATAAACCTTTTGTCTTCTAATAACTATTATTTACAAGAATATTATTCTAATTCATTCCCATGTACAAATACTCACTTTTTCATTTTCTTTTTATTCTTATATTACTCTAAGTACTTATTATATGAATTTATACTAACTTCCAAGTGTAAAAAATAAATTATAAAAATTTCTTTATGCTTGAGAAATTTAACCCCAGATATTAATGACATGAAACAATAATGACTTCAATGAAATTATAATATGTAAAAATGTTTAATTCACTTTTGAAACCACACAGTTCTTACCCTAATGGACAATACTAGTACTAGTCATCCATGAAAAATAAATATTGGTCTCAACCCCTGGACAAGAACAGCTGAGTTCTTCGTCCTTCGCTGACCATTTGTATAGTCTTTCCAGCGCCGATCAGAGGGATGCTGGGCGGTGGGTGGGAAAAATCAGCGGTTCACCAATGGTGGCCATCATTGGGTAACTTTTGCCTGGCCCGATAAGATGTCGAGGTGGGTCTGATTTTTGGAAAATACGTCTAATCCATCGTATACCTTGTTTTGGTTCCTGATCAGATTTTGCCGTGTGAGGTTTAAAAACGTATTTAAGGAGTTACTCAGGAGTATAATGGTTACCTTGAAAACCTGGTTCTCTCGTTGCCGTTTAAAAGGTAAAAAACGACTATTTGGGAACAGAGTCCAGGTGGTTTAAGGTCATTATAGGCCTGGCCGGCGTTCTGGTTTCCCCAGAAGTTTACAAACGGATTCCGGAGGATGACCGGCTGCCGGGGTTTTTTGAACTTTTCATATGCCGAAGGTGTCAGGCTCTCTTGTTCCCAAAAACTTTAAGTAGGCATTCCTTTAGGGGCAGTCCGGCGTCGGGCTTTAGCTAAGTACCGCGCTTAAAGGAGTTTGATAATCTTTGGTCAAAACTTCTGTAAAAGGGCCAGGAGGCCAGGGGGGTTCTACAGGGCTGTGCTTCCCTAATTTTAAGTAAGGAGACCCTTTTTTGATTTGAGGTATGCCTACCCTTTAGCTCAGTGGGAACTTATTTCAGGTTTTATAGGAATTTGTTTGGGAAGATTTGATTACTATGATTAGAGGTTCTATGGGCCCTCCTGATAAGAGGCCTAGAGTGGAACCAGAGTTTGACAGTTTTGAACAGGGTTCAGGGGCTTCTGAATCTTCTGCGGAAGATTTGCAGGAGTATCCTCATTATTCTGATTCTGATGTGGATGATGCCACTCCTTCGGCTTCTCCTCCTGAGGATTTTTCATTTTCAGAGACTCTGCATTCCATGAGGGAGCACTTTAAATGGGAAGGCCAGGATTACTCTGATTCAGGAAGAGGCTTAGGGAATTCTTGTTTTACCCCAGCATAGGCCCTTAGCTGTACCGCCTGTGTTGAATGTGGTGGAAGATGTGTTTGCAGAGGCTTCCCTGAACCCTGATTCTTTGCCTCCTGCTCCTGTTAAACCTGATAGGTACTATAGGGTGCCCGAAGCTCATAAGTATTTGTTTAAGAGTCCTAGGGCGGACCCAGAAACTGTTTCTCAGGGGCCTAAAGGTGTTAAGGCCTCTGTGGTTAAGAATCCTGTTCCCACTGACAAAGAGGCAAGGGCGTTAGATAGGTGGGGTAAGAAAGTGTATACTTCTTCCACTCTAGCCATGAGGCGTTAAATTGTCAGTTTCACATGCTGAAATATCAAAATTATCTCCTTTCACAATTGAAATCTAAGGTGGATGCTTTGGCGGAAGGTATTGATTGTAAAGACTTGCTGGATTTAGTTTATGTGTCTGAACAAGTGGGCAAGCATTCTTTGCAATGTGGTTTTGATGCTGTGCAGGCCTCCTCGAGGGTGGCTGCCACTAGTTCTGTTCTTCGCAGGCATGCCTGGTTGAGGGATCAAAATTTGGCTGAGCATGTTAAGACAAGGATTTTGGATGCTCCTTTACAGTCTGATGTGTTGTTTGGTTCGCCTGTGGAAGCAGTTTTGAAGAAAATGGAGGACAAAGCTAAGTCTATGCAAACTGTTAAAGATTTTTTGCAGGTACAGCCACCGGGTTTAGTAGAAATTGGCCTGCTAAGGGTGGACATATCCTGCTTATGATTCCCAGTCTAGGGGTAGGTCTAGACGTGGTAGGGGCAGGGCTCAAGGTTCTTTTAGGCCTAGAACAGGAGTTCACCTGCTCAGACTTCTGGTGAGGGCAGGGGTCAGTCCTTTCGTAAACAGACCCAATGACTTGCCTTTTCAACTGCCAGTAGATTCTTGTCTGGCAGCTCCTTTGGAAGGACAACTGTCTCTTTTCAAAGGAAATTGGGATTTAATTACTCAAGACAGGTGGGTGTTGGACATCATTCTACCAGTCCCTGTGTCAAAAAGGGGCCTAGGATTTTATTCTCGCATGTTCCTAGTACCAGAGATAACACGTGGAGACTGCTTTTGGATTTATCTCTCCTCAACACTTATCTGGACATTCCCAAGTTCGAGATGTTGACGTTACAACAGCTTTTACTCCTGCTGGGCAAAGATCACTGGATGGTAACTTTAGATCTCAAGGAAGCTTACCTTCATGTGCATATCAGGCTAAGTTACAGGAAGTATCTGCGGTTTCAAGCTGGAGATTCTCATTATCAGTTCTCTGCATTGCCCTTTGGCTTATCTACTGCCCAGAGTATTCACAAAGGTTCTGGCTCCAGTGATAGCTTACTTCAGGCTACAAGGACTTCAAATCTATCCTTATTTAGACGACTGCCTGATTCTGGCTCAAGAAAAGGAAGACCTTCTACAGCATCTGGAATATCTTATAGCAGTGCTAAGATGCCTAGGGTATTCTGTGAACGAAATAAAGTCCAGTCTAGTACCCTCTCAAGACATGTGCTTTCTGGGTGTGAGACTGAATACAGCAGCAGCCCAGATGGCCTTTTTAACCCCGGACAAACAAAAGAGTCTGTCACTTTACTTCCATCAACTATCTCATCAGTCCGTGCTGACTGCAGAGACAGTCCTTCCAGCATTAGGGTTCATGGCATCTTGTATTCTGGTGCTTCCCAATGCCAAACTGCATATGAGGAAGTTACAATGGTATCTCAAAAATGTATGGACACAGCACTGCCAGGATTTAGACACTGTCATTCAAATAATACCTTGCCTTCAAAGAGTATTTTTGTGGTGGGCTCAGGAATGTCACCTAAACAAGGGACTCTCTGTGACCCGGCCATAGGCGAGTCAGATTTTACCGACAGATGCCTCAGACATTGCTTGGGAAGCTCATCTAACTGTAAAGTGGATACAAGACAAGTGGCCTGCCAGACTACAGCATCTACATATCAACATAAAGGAGATGTTGGCAGTCCAGTTCGCATTTCTGGCTTTCAAGGAGTTACTTCTTCCAGGGCAGGTGTTGATTCTAACAGACAACACAACTGTCATGTGGTACTTCAACAAACAAGGGGGAACACATTCTTATCCTCTATGCAGGCATGCAATGATTTTATTGGAGACTGCGCCACGCTTTGCACCTAACTCTTCAGGCAAGGTTTCTGCCAGGAGCACAGAACTCCTTCGCAGATGTGTTAAGCAGACAAATCATGGATCCCCACAAGTGGAAACTGGATCTTCATGTATTTCAGAAATTGACAGTGTCATGGGGAACTCCAGACATAGATCTGTTCGCTTCTCCACTAAACCACCAGCTGCCACAGTTTTGCACAAAGGGGTTTCATCACACAGCTTGGAAAGTGGATGCTCTGTCTTTCAGTTGAACAAACCTTCATCTGTATGCCTTTCCACCTCTGCCTCTTCTTCCAAAGGTACTGTTAAAGGTCAGACAGGACAGGCCAAGGATGATTTTGATAGCTCCAGATTGGCCTCGGCAACACTGGTACCCTCTACCAGTCTGGTAAAGAAGCCTCCATGGCCTTAACCTTTGATTCCACATCTGTTATCCCAGCAGGACGGTCATCTGCTCAATGTCAAGCTTCACTCTCTTCCTCTGACAGCCTGGCATATTCTGTGTTGAAACACAGCAGGTCTCAACTTCCTCAACAAGTTTTAAATGTGATTATGGAAGCTAGAAGACCTAGTACGAGGAAAGTGTACGCAGCAAATGGAAGAGATTTTATTTTGGGGTAAAGCAAAGAATTTGGAGATTTCTGAGCCTAATTTGAGTATGGCTCTTCAATATCTTACTGAGTTACTGGACAAGGGTCTGTCCTTCTCTTCCATCAAGATTCATGCTGCAGCAATCTCAGCTCACTATGATTGTGACCCACCATTGTTTTCGCATCCCTTGTTCAAGCAGTTTCTTAGAGGGCTAAGAATATAAGACCCCACGTAGAGCTCCTACTCCTGCTTGGGATCTCAATTTTGTGTTGGAAAAACTTACTCTACAACCTTTTGAGCCTGCGGCTACTGCTGAATTGAAATATTTGTCATGGAAGACTGCTTTTTTGTTGGCTATTACTTCTGCAAGAAGGGTGTCTGAGTTGCAGGCCCTTATGGCAGTCGAGCCCTTTTGATTTTCCATAAGGATAGGGTATCATTACGTACTAATCCTTCCTTTATGCCTAAGGTGGTTTCTAGTGTGGCTTTAAACCAAACTATTCATTTGCCTACCTTTTATGCAGATCCCCAAAATAAAGGGGAAAAGATTTTGCATACTTTAGATGTACACAGGCAATTGCGTTATTACTTAAGCAGGACTAAGGATTTTAGGCAGTCTCAGCAGTTGTTTGTTTCTTTTGCTTTGAGTTCAGGGCAAGCCTGTGTCAAAACAAACTATTTCTAGGTGGATTGGCTTTTGCATTGCATTTTGTTATTCCCATCATGGCAAGGAGGTTCCAGCTGGGATTAGGCCTCATTCCACTAGGGCTACTGCCACTTCAACAGCATTTCTACGGGGGGTGGCAACTAAGGATATTTTGGAAGCAGCTACTTGGAGTTCAGTGCATACTTTCTCTAAGCATTATCACCTTCCTATCTACTCTAAGTCTAGGGCTGGTTTTGCCACAGCTGTTTTGCAAGGCATGTTGTCAGCTCCTGCTTCTTTATGATTTGCCAGCCTCCCTTACCTCTGCTTTGGGATTCTACCCAATAGTAAGGACTGCAGCAATGGAAGGCGAAGAACATAGTACAGTTTTGTACCTACCATAAATGTAGATGTTCGAGGATTCCATTGCTGCAGTCCAATTTACCTCCCTCCTTCCCTCTGTGTTTAGGGGTGGTTGTGTAGGTGATTTACCTGCTTATATTTTTGTATATATTGTTCATGTTTTGGTGCAGGTATTTTGGGCCTTGTCTTTTTAGGGTCTTCTGACATCTGGGGCAAGAAAAGACTGAGGATATGACGCCGGTCATGCGCATTAGTACCCTGACGTACTGACGTCAGTCTAATGCGCCCTGACCGGCCAGCCTTACTCTCTGGTATTCGGGCCGACTGGATGCGGACTATACCCAATAGTAAGGACTGCAGCAATGGAATCCTCGAACATCTACATTTATGGTAGGTACAAAACTGTACTTTTCCTCAGTTTGTCAGATTTTTGTTGCTTTCCAAAATAGGGATTAAGAGACATGCATAATTAACATGGTGCTGAATCCTGTAAATTGCCTATCTGAGCAATCTGACTAACAGTAGATGGACATTCTATTGAACAAGATTTGGCCATGCTTGGCCATGCTCTACTGAGCAAACAAGTCTAGCAAAGTTCACATTTCATTGCAAGGTTACATGAGTTACTTTGTGCAGTTCTGTTGTATGGGCATGTTTCTTTGAGTGAGGTATCAGAATACGTGTGTGTGTGTGTGTGTGTGTGTGTGTGTGTGTGTGATTGTGTCGTAATTCTTACAACACATTGATTCAACCATGGGAGAAGACATTCCCTTTCCACCAAAGGTGCAACAGAGGGCGGGGGAGGCTTTGATCCTACCCCCAAACAAATGTATTTCTTTCCATTTGGTGAAAGTAGCCTTTTTTCAGTTCAGCTATTTTTAATGCCAGTGAAGTATGGACTTGACTGTTGAATTCTGTGGACTGCTCTTTGGTTGATTCATTTTCATTCCTGCAATATGACAGTATCTCTTTAAGTATGTATAGACTGTCTGAATGGAACACACTCCAGGAGGGGAAAATTCAGGCTAAGCTATAAAGTCACTCAAGGATTGTGGACTCGTGATGCATATTGCTGCACTGGGAGTGTAACATGGTGGCACAGCCATGCGTGTTACTCCGAGCAATTGTTCTGTGGTATCTTTGTTTCTTGGTTCCAGCTATAGCACAAACCTCCATCCTACTAAACTGTCATGCAATGGTCTGTAGTCTCTAACAAAATCATTGCAGTCATTTCATGCAAGAGAGAAAGTGATGTTGAAAGACCAAAATGGTCCTAAATCTCTAAATTCTGCATGCCTAGTACATACTGTTTAAGACCCTATTCCAAAAACACAAATATCATAGATCAGGTTTCAAGCATGAATCTTTCTCTCTGATTCTGCAGTGTGTCCACTGAGAGTTATTATGGTCACACTTTTTTTTTTTTGCGTAATTTTAAATACTGTTAGAAATGACACAGGGCAATGTTTGACCGGGTGAATGTGGAACTAAAAGTTATCTGTAGAGTGAAATGTAAATCTGGCTTGCTGAATTTGTTGCATATACCTATGTGTGTATGTGTATACATACACATACACATGCACACACACAACCTGCATAATTTATTTATCCCAGGAATGCCTCCTATATCTATTCATTCTTTGTGCTGTATGGATCTTGTGTAGTACTTACATGTGTGATTTGCGATATTAAACAAATAATTTTGCAGAGCAGTACAGCAGGATGCCAGAGGACTAAATTTAAACATGCCAAACTTGAATAGTACCACTTTTACATCCAAAACTCCTTCTCAGTACAGTAGTTGTGCAGTTTTGAACAGTGAAGTATTTATGAATCCGCATCCATTGGTTACTATGCAAAGCCACTTGTATTGGCTTTGCATATTATGTAACCTTTCTGTGAATATCACCCCTTGTCTATTAATGTCAGCACTGTGTCTCATACATACAGTTTTAATTGCTGAGTTCTCTAGCTGAGCATAACCTGCTTTCAGTGGTGACTGGGGATAAAATCTCCAGCAAATTTTAATACAATGATGTGTATGCGGTAAATTGAAGTGAACTCTCTGCTGTAAATATGATAAAAGTCTGGTTATAGCAGATAAATTGCAGAAGACTTGTGATTACAGGAATAGACTTAAAAGGAAATGAACGACCATTTAATAACTAGTAGTTCTACAGCAATGAAATCTAACATAAGCAGATCACTTTATAACCTGTCCGATACTAAGTATGATTTAGGAACATTCAAGAGTTATGTCCCGCTTAGATGGACTAGTAAGTCCTAATACCACAGATGGGAGTGAATGAACATTGGCGAAAAAGAGAAAGGAGATGTAAAATGTAGAAAGGTGCAGTATGACTTGTGAAGTCAGATCAGCATTTGCTATTCCTAGACTTGGTGATATTCATAGCTGTGTACTAAGCTAATGGCCCTGGAGCCTTTACAAACCTAGCCCATAGGATTACCCTGGCATCATGCCACCCAACCTTAGTTCCCAGTGCCTCTGTCAAGTAGAGCCACTGGAGTGATCCCTGGGGTGAATTTTCTATTTCCCATCCACTCATCAAGATCTGTAGAGGGCCAGTGAGGTGCTCTGTTTGACATGTATGGGAAGTCTGTTCCATAGCATGGGCAGTATGTGGGTTATGAACCTGTCCCTCCAGCATGTTCTGTTGATTGTGGTAATGAGGTTGAGGTCTCTGGAGTGTGTGGTGCGGAGGGATTGGGATTTCTTTAGATGTAGCATTTCTAACAGAGTTGGGTCAGACATGCCTTTGTAAGTCGAGCAGAGATCGCCTCTAAGTAGGCGATATGAGACAGAGAATAGTTGGAGTTTTTTGAGTCTGTCCATATAGGACAAGTATTTAAGGCCGATGATCCTCTTTGTGTAGTACTTTTGGGGCCTCTCCAGTTGTTGCAGGTGTCTAGTAAGGTACATGCCAAATGGGGCATTGTACTCTATAATTGGGCTAATGAGGGAAGAGTAGACAGAGACAATGACCCTCTTTCTTCCTGGATTCAAAACCCTTAGTAATGAGATGTGCCACATAGAATGACTTTCTGACCCCAGTGGCAATGTGGTGGTCAAAAGAGAGGTTGCTGTCAACCTGTGTTCTCAGATCTCTTATAATGCCTTCTGTGTTGTGGACTACCATTGATGTGGTAATTCATGGGAACTGGGTTTTTCTCAAAGGGGATGACTACACATTTTTTGGCATTGAGCTTAAGGCCATGCTTCTGACAACAGTCGTTGGTCTCAGTGAGGCCTTTCTGTAGGATGTCAGCATCACTTGGGGAGTTAATAATAGCTTCCAACTTGCAATCGTCTGCGAACTTTGTTAGCCAGAGTCCCTTTGTGTTGGCCTGGACTTCAGAGAAGTAAATACCAAACAGGAGAGGACCCAGGACCGAACCCTGTGGGACTCCACTCGTGACTGGTTGGCAGTCTGACTTGGAGTCAGCTACTTTCATACTGTGGGTTCTATCTGTGAACCAGTTTGCAGCCCACCTAGTGATATAGAGGTTGATGCCTAGCTTAGTGAGTTTTTCTATGATTCCTGAGTGGGGAAAAGTATCAAAGGGCTTGGCCAGATCAAGGTAGGCTGTATGACTTGCCTTGCCTTCATCCACAGCTCTGGTGACTGACTCAAAGAAGTCGACCAGGTTGAGCACGCATGATCTATCCTTCACAAAACCAAACTGTCTTGGGTCCAGAGTTTGGAGATTCCCTATATCCTTGTTTATTAGGTCCATGATGGTGCATTTCATAGCTTTGCATATCAGACTCAGGCTAGTAGGGCAATAGTTCCCAGGGTCTGTAGTCACGCCTCCT
Source organism: Protopterus annectens (assembly GCF_019279795.1). NCBI lineage: Eukaryota > Metazoa > Chordata > Ceratodontiformes > Protopteridae > Protopterus > Protopterus annectens. The sequence continues at coordinate 1,923,541,140 of NC_056737.1, read as the reverse complement.
TTGTGGAGAGGGATGACAGTAGCAGTGCGCCATGCGGTAGGGACAAAGCCTGAGGTGAGGCTTTGATTGAACATGGCACGCAGGTGAGGTTCCAGTTCGTTCTGCAGTTCATGTAGAACACAGCCAGGGATATTGTCAGGTCCCATAGAAGCTGTATTCTTGGCCTTGGACAGTACTGTGCAGAAGTAATTCTGGGTGCCTGGCAGTCTACTGGTATTGTGATTGGTCCTTTGGTGGGGAGAGAGGCATAAAGCTGGCACTGAATCTGTCAGCCAGTATATTGGCAATATCTGTTGGCTCAGTATAGGAGGTACCATTGTGTAGTAGCCAAGAGCAAATCTGGGTATTGCCACGGAGATTCTTTACATAACTATAGAAGGTGTTGTGGTTCTCTTTACTATCTGCTGCAATTCTGTTTTCATAGCTAGCTTTAGAGGATTTGATGAGGGATCTCAACTTTTTGTTTAGGCTGATAAGGGAGTTTTTCCAGTCTTGGGACTTTACCTTATTCTGCATCAGTTTCCTCCTCCCGTTGTAAAGTTTGTGGCAGGGGACCACCAGATTGGCTTTTTTTTTTGGAGGAGAGTGTCTTGGTTCTACTGGATATGGTGAGATCCATGCATTTGTGTACGTGTTTGTACAGTGCATTGGTGTACGATTCGGTGGTCATGCAACTATTCTCCATTTGCATGGGTGCCGTGAAGTTAGCCACCTGTTTTTAGGAGCCCAACGTTATCTTTAGAGAAGTTTTTCATGGTGGTTACCTTTGCAGGGGGAGGGGGCGGGTTGAAGGGATGCAGATTTCCAAGGTGATTTGTTTGTGGTTGGCTCTAACCAGGGAGGAGTTGACTATTGGTGTAGAGCAATGGTTGCCCATGTTAGTAATGACCAGGTCAAGGATGTTGTTACCTCTAGCGGGGGCAAGATCGAGCTGGTCCAGGGCATTCGAATTGATGAATTCCAGGAAACGGGCAAGTGTATTGGTACATGAGTAGTTTTCCCAGTTAATGAAGGGGTAGTTGAAGCCACCCAGTATGAGAGTTAGGTTGGACCCTAATATTCTCCAGTGTGCTTAGTAACATAGAGTGCAAGTTTTGGGACATGGTTGGGGACCTATAGCAGATTACGACCTGAATCGCTGTCTTGCCCAATGTTAGCTGCACCTGAAGTATCTCTGATGCATTATGTTGGGCTACCAGTCTGGAGGTGTGTGCATCCTTTATGAATATGGAAGCGCCACCGGCTTTGGAGCTTCGGTCCAAGTTATGGGGCCGAAAGGTGTGGAATGAGTTATAGCCTGGTAGTGCAGGGGTGCTTTCTGCTGCCTTGAACCAGGTCTCTGTTACAGAACAAATGTTGATGTTCTACATTTTAAGGAGTGCTTTGAGTGAGTACATTTTGAGATTTAGACTTCTATTCTTTGAAAAAATTAATATTCGTGGGCACATGAATTATTTCAGTTTGCTAAGTCTTCCCCAAGATACCTAATTATGTACAGGGCATCTGATACTGGCAGACCTGTTATGGTGTAAAATAGGAATGTGCTCTTCTTTGTTGTAGTTTCCTGTAATTTTTCAGAGTTGTTATAAATTTTCAGATATTCATGAAAAATAAGTGATGCTAGAAATATGTAAGAGCTACTGTTTGAAGTAACGTGGAATGAAAATTAACAAGTGGAGGTATTGATCGGAGTAGGCTGTATGACAGTGATTTCCAGATGATTGTGTACACCTCTAGTAAGAGTTCTAGAATTAGTGGCATGGACAACCCAGGAAGTCAGGGAAATTAATAATGGAGAGATACAGCCCTAAATCTAGTTAATAGGAAAGGGGTAAATGTTGTTTAGGTTGCTTTTGTTATTTTCTGAATTGAAATAGCTAGATAACAGCAAAGGCTGTGAGAACACTTTTCCTGTCTTTAGCTTTATTTCTATGTATGCAGTAATCACGTAGAGATGATCTGAAACTAGTTTGTATGTGTGCGTCACTAGCGTATCATACTGCAGGAATGTAAACTCTTAGCCTGGAGCTTTGCTGCCTGGGAATGGATCTGACTGCAGAGGTGCCATCTTTCTTCTTAAAAAAAAAAAAAAAAAAAACTACAGTCAAGGATTGAAAGCCTTTGCTAACATATCTGTGCCCTCACCTTTGACAACTGTTATCTGTACATGCACAACATAGGTAGGCAGGAACCATCTGCTGTTTACTACCGAGTTTTTAGTAATCGCAAAGGCAATTAAAAGATTCAGTAACTCTAGGAATGTGATGTGTTATTGCCTGAAGAAGCAAATCACTATAGTACAAATGTATGCAGGAACATACAGAAACAACAGTTTAAACAGAAACTAGGAAACTAAACAAAAGAGGTAATGTAAAAGGCAGTGAAGAAGCATGTAACAGAAACTTGTGCTCTGTTTAGTAATATGATTGTTGATAATAGGTCTTCATTTTTTTCTCATTTTGAACTTTCTTTTTGTGGCTGCTAATGGCTAAATGTGGACTGTTGTAACACAGGGAAGATTACAGATGTGATTATTTTGTTTTTGCAATTTAATGATAGGCGACACAATAGTGCAGCAGTTGCTAATGCTCTTTAACTACTCTTGGTTCTCTGGTTTGATGCTTGGCAGGGGTGCCTTCTGTTTGAAGTTGTCTTATTAGCATGGGTTTATGATAGTTTGTGATTTCTTTCTGAATTTCAAACACCTATTTGCAGGAAGATTGGTGATGCTAAAGTGGACCTAGTTGACCATGTGAGATTGGATGATGTATAATATGGACCTGAGATGTATGTATAATATGGACCTGAGATGGATAGTTCTATATGAGTCTTGTTCCTGCCTTACATCCATTACCTGGTGGGCTAATCAATTATTTCCATCATGCCCTGAATTGGCTGTTAAAGGGATTAATAGAAAATTGATAGACTGGTAGACTAAATGACAATAGAGGTTTAATACTATTGTAACACAGAGCTGATCAGCAATGTTACCATAAATATAGACATAGTGTTTCTTTGTATATTTATTGAAATTCTGTTTGCTGTTTTATTTACCTTGTGTTTTCCTTGTCCTAGATGGACCCGTTTCCTTACTGAGTCATTTCTAGAGATGGTCTTGACTTTAATGTGTTCTGACCCAATTCATAAATTAATAAATAGAGCTGGAGAAAATGATCATCATCCCCTTACCATCCCATTTATTCCCGATCATTCTAGGGTCAGCCAGGAAGAGCCATTATTAAGGCAGCCATTAGGGATGGTTTGGGTTTTTTTAAAGCCCTACACCTTCCACACTTGCCCAGCAACACCGATGGATGGATCACGAGGGGTGGTGCAGTGCAGATGCATACTTCATTTCCGCAAGAGATATTATCAGCATTATGCTCTGCCACCGACAAGAAAAAAAAATGCATGGTAGTTTCCTCCGTCTCCACCAAGAAAATCCAACCCTATGCATGTAGCCCTGGGCAGTCACATTCCCTTCCCCTTGGGATGGGCACTGTGAAACACTGAGGGGATGGCCAGCCCAGCCAGATAGACTTTTGTAAATAATTCTCTCTCATTGTATATATTAATGTGATCCACAGGCTGGCTTCACAAATGTAAGAAAACTGGGTTATGTGCTAAGCTTCAGAAATGTAACCATAGTGCACCCTGCTGGAAGAAAGCTGATAAGTAAAGAATTTACAACTGTGTGTAATCTCAAGCTCAGAGACATGATGTCTGGGCCAGGAAATTCTTTCTATTGTTCTAAGATAGAGATAATTACTAGGTTTCACATGAAAGATATAACACCAACAACAAACTGATGAAAACGACAGACTGTAGACCGGACTGTCAGCAGTTAAATAAATGCATACAAATCAATGCACCAAGCAAAGTAAAAAAAAAAAACTCATGCGAGTCATGTAAAGTGTCTTTCATTGCTGTGGCTTCCTGGCAGGTGCAAATTACCAAAAGAAATGTTAAATTTTGAGTTCTGTTAGCCTGGGAAATCAGAGAAGTGACAAGAATGATGTAATCTGAAATGACTCCGCAGTAATATGTATTATCAATTGAAGGGCCATCTCAGAAAGAAAGTATAGCATTTTGTATTTGTCTCTCAACCTGAACACATCAGCTCACCAGTACTTGCTTTGCTCTATAAGTAAGATCTTAGAACATAGTTTCTCTTAGCGACAGATAGGAATTTAGCCAGATTAGAATAGATGTTTCTATATTTATGTGAGACTGTCCTACAATATTGTTTTAAAGTATTTTCCTGTGATTTCTGAACTTTCTGAACTCTGTCATTGTGTTGAATTGATGAATATTGTCTTGTTTTTATTATTTATTAAATATTTTCAACCTTTTAACAGTGGTTGTTTTGTGTAGAGATATTTAAGCTCTTACAGTACTTGCATGCATTTGGTGATACTGTATAAGCCACTCCTAAGTAGTCTTCAGGTCTTAGTCGCACTTACCAGTTGGATAATAACATTGCACAGTAGAATTGGATACCCTTTGGTAAGGGCCTTTAAAGTAGCTGATAGTAGTGGTTGGTGGCAGTCTGCACTACCTTATAGTCTGGGTAGAAGGAGGCATAGCTAGTGAACCTGTGCCAGCCTTTCACAGGAGTGTCTGTGTGTTTGTATATAAATCAAATCTCTAAGTGTGTGTCAGCTACTTGGGCAGAGACACAAAGCACTGGTTGGACAGAGAGGGTGCTGGAGGCTTTGGCTTTACCACTTGGCTGAGATCTGAACCCTGTAGCTGTGCCAGTGGGGTGTCTTATTGGGGATCTGGAGAGAAAGGGAGAAACCAGCCCCAGACTGACTGTGATCTCTGTGTACTCTTAAAGGCAATTGTACTTTAACATGTGTGTACCTGTTATCCTCCCAATGTGGACTCCCCTCACTGATGCTAGTGGTGAGGATTGAGGCTCCTTGATTACTGGGCCAGTGCATAGGTGTTGCATATTAATTGTTTGGCAGTGGTGGGATATCCACATCAAATATTAATTGATAGTGGCGAGTTAGCCACGTCACATACTAATTGGCTTGTAGTGGTGTGGATAGTGAATTCCTGTAGCTTGTGTACAGTGATCACTGAAGGTATTTTTGTACTCTAATTCAGCCATGCAGTGAACACTCAAGCGTTCAGATCACAATTGTTTTATTTATTTTGTTAGCTTAGTTAGTCAGGGAGAGCAAGCAAGTATGGAAAGCTGACAAGGAGCCATTTGGCTGAGATGTGCCAGGCTAAAGGACTGGTGCATGGAAACTTGACTAAGGCAGGCATCATTGCAGCTTTGGTCACAGCTGCATCTGAGAATAGCAACTAGGAAGATGATCAGACTGGCTGTGGAGATGTACAACACTCAGAGAATGGACAGCTCAACTTTTCTACAGAGGATTTAAAAATCCATCTGGAGTTAGAGACTTGGGTTGGAGGCCAAACATTTGGAAGTGGAAGCAGCAGAGTGACTGAGGAAAATGAGAAACTGTGATGTCTTCAAGCTGAGGGGAATGAGAAGAAACTGCTATGCCTGGAAGCTAAGGAGAAGGAGAGGCAGAGGCAGCATAAAAAGGGGATGCTGACTTTTCGCCAGTCATGGAGGTACTAGGGAAGGGAGTAATCGGACCCCAGAAGCACAAAAGGTCAGTACGATTTTTCCACAATTTACAAAGGGAGATAATTTTTAAAGTTTCATATGAGATAATTTTTAAAGTTTCATATGTTTGAGAGGGAATGTAAACAGTATAATGTTGACCAAAGGTACTGTGTACGGTTCCTGACCCCCTTACTCCATGGTAAAACTGTAACTATATTGTCCAAAACTGTCTGACAGTGATTTCTTAAATTATAATGCTGTAAAGAATTGTTTGCTAGTATTTTTTAAGCTAACACCTGAAGCTTATTGGAAAACGTTTTGTGAGCGTAGAAGCAAGGCAGATGAAAGTGTGTGGCATATGTTGCTGAACTAAGCACTTATTTTCATAGGTGGGTGAGTGGATGTCAGGTCACCACTTTTGAAGGGCTGGCAGACCTTTTGGTGAGAGAACAAGTCCTTAGCACTTTGCCTGAGGACATTAGGATCTGGTTAGCTGGTAGACAATGCTCTACTGCGGATGAGTTGGGGAAGGAGGGAGACCTATACCTAGCAAGCAGGGCATCCTTGCACAAGAAAGGGACCCCTAGTACTGCTTATGGGTCTAAGGGAACCCATGGTGGGCAGCCCAGACTGCCCCAACAGAATCTGCCAGTAGCAGGGGAAGCCACTAGTCCAGGTACACATCCAGGACCTAGGGTTAAATGTTTTGAATGCAACCAGTGGGGTCATGTAGTATATAGATGTCCATGGAGGCAAGGTGGGGAACAAAAGGTGAGAGAGCCAGTAAGTGGGAATGACAAAATGCCAATAGTAGATTGTCTTGAGACAACAGGGGTACCAAACTACCATCATGCAGATGTCCTAACAGGGAAGTATTTTGATAATGCAGTACCATGTGCTCATGCAGTTACACACAGTCAGGCTTGGAGACCAGCATGTGGGTCTGATAGCCTGGGGGGACCCAAACAGACTGCACACTTGCAGCCGGGACTGGTGAGGTGGTTACTTCAGGGAGGGAGCTACCCTGTAGCAGTGAGACTGAAGGTGAGCCACAGCTGCTTGTGGGTACTGATGTTCCCTTGGACAGAGTGACTGCAAAGTTAGAGGTGAGTAGTAGTACCCAGGCTGACAGTGAGGCACTGCTGTCAGAGGATACCAGATTTCCTGTGGAAGGGTTACAAAGAGAGAGTTGGGACAGGCTCAGCTGTCAGACCCTACATTTCAAGGCCCGAGACAGGTAGCTAATGAGGCACCTGATTTTCAAGGCAGGAGTCAAGGTGAAAGCTCCTTTGATGCCTTTGCCTGTGATTGAGGAACCATTTTAGATGGTAGCTATAGATATTGTGGGGCCTCTGAGTACCCCAAGTTCCACATGGAAAACATATACCCCAGTTATAGCAGATTATGATACAAGATACCCTGAGGCAGTGACTTTGTCCTCCATTGAGGTGGAAAAGGTGGTAAATGGTTTGTTACAGATTTTCGGTAGGATAGGTTTCCCAGAAGAAATACTGACTGACAGAGGTGCCACTTTCATGTCAGACCTGCTGGCTTGTCTATGGAAGTGCTGTGGGGTGAAGCACCTAAAGACCACCCCCTACCATCCCCAGACTAATGGGCTTGTTGAGAGGTTAAATTCTACCCTAAGTCCATGCTACGGGCATTTGCAGACCAGTTTAAGAGGGAGTGGGACAAATATTTACCCTATCTGTTTTTTGCTTACAGAGAGGTTCCCCAGGAATTGACATGTTTTTCACCCTTTGAGTTTCTGTATGGGCATAGGGTGAGGGGGTCTCTAGACTTAATTCATCATGAGTGGGAGGGTGAGTGTAAATCTCACCAGGAGTCTGTTGTGGCATATATCCTAAACCTCAGGACAAGGCTCAGGGAACTCATGGGCTTGGCCCAGGAGAATCTGGCAGAAGCCCAACAGCAGAAAAAGGTCTGGTATGGTAGGAATGCTCGAGCTAGAGAGTATGCTGTAGGGCAGCAGGTAATGGCTCTTATTCCTGTCAGACATAACAAGCTGCAGGCAGCCTGGGAGGGGACCCTACAAGGTGGTAAGGAAGATCAGTGATGTTAACTACATGGCAGAACTGTTAGGCAGGAGGCAGGGGCACAGATTGTACCATGTTAACATGATGGAACCTTACCATGATAGGGAGGCACTTGTGCTGAGTATTTGCAGTGGATTGCAGGAGGAGTCTGAGGGAGATCTGGTGACTGATCTCCTCAGTGAGGTATAGACTGACACTTCAGTGGAAGGGGTAGCAATGTCCCAGCAGCTATCTCCTACCCAGGTTGGAGAAATCCTAGCAGTGTTACAGGAGTTTGGAGATATGTTCACTGGGAAACCAGGGTGCACACAGCTGGTGTGGCACCAGGTGGATACAGGACCCCAAAGGCCTATTAGGCAGGCAGCCTTACAGGGTGCCTGAGAGACTCAAACAGACTCTGAGGGAGGAGATACAGGAAATCTTGAAACTAGGGGTAATTCAGGAGTCCAACAGTCCCTGGGCCTTCCCAGTGGTGCTGGTGTCAAAGAAGGATGGCAGCACCAGGTTCTGTGTGGACTACAGGAAATTGAATAATCACACAGAGTCAGATGCTTACCCCATGCTTAGGACAGATGAAGCCCTTGAGCAGCTGGATGGGATTAAGTGTCTTACCATCACTGATCTTACCAAGGGTTACTGGCAGGTGCCCTTAACTGCCAGTGCTAGAGAGAGAGGTCAGTCTTTGTGACTCCTTTTGGCTTGTATGAATTCACAAAGATGCCCTTTGGAATGAAAAATGCACCAGTGTCTTTCCAGCGGCTGGTAGGTCATATCCTACCAGGAACAGGAGGGTTTGCCCTTGCTTACCTAGATGAAATTGCCATCTTCAGCCACTCCTGGCAAGAGCACCTTCAGCATGTCAGGGAGGTGCTAGGCAGACTACAGAGGGCAGGGTTGACCATTAAGCCCAGCAAATGTCAAGTGGGTATGGCAGAGGTCTACCTGGGACATAGAGTGGGGAGTGGTAAGATTAGGCCAGAACCTGCCAAAGTGGAAGCCATTCAGGCATGGCCTGCACCTGTTGGCAAAAACCAGGTGAGGGCATTTTTAGGAACATCAGGGTACTACAGAAAGTTTGTCCCCAGTTATAGTACCATAGCTGCTCCCCTCACAGACCTGACAAGGAAAAACAGGCCAGATAAGGTAGTGTGGACTACAGCATATGAGCAGGGATTCCAGAAGCTTAAAGAAGCTTTGGGAGGAACCCCGTGTTAGCCAGTCCAGATTACAGCAAAGAATTTGTTGTGCAGGTGGGTGCTTCAATCCATGGGGTGGGGGCTGTACTTAGCCAGATTTCTTCAGAGAGAGAGCAGCACCCAGTGGTTTGTCTCAGTCATAGGCTCCAACCCAGGGAGGAATGCTATGCTGGTGTCGAAAAGGAATGTATAGCCATAGTGTGGGTACTGCAGAAACTTCAGCCTTATCTGTATGCAAGGAAATTCACTGAAGTTACAGATCAAAATCCCCTAACATGGTTACATCGAGCCAGCCAACAAAATGCCAAGTTGCTAACACGGAGCCTAGGGTTGCAAGCATATATGTCAGTGCAGCACTGCAGTGGGGTTAGCAACATCAATGGAGATGGACGCTCAAGACAGGGAATGGGGTAAGGTATACCCAGATAGACTCAACCCTTTCAAGCAACGATTCTCAAGGGACCCTTGAAAAACTAGCTTGAGTTCTCGGGGGGGGGGGTGAAAAACTGAGGGGCTCGAAGAAAGGTGATAAGTAAATAACTTGCAACTGTGTGTGATCTCAAGCTCGGGGACTGATGTCTGGGCCAGGAAATTCTTTCTGTTGTTCTAAGACAGAGATAATTACTAGGTTCCACATGTAAAGTATCTTTTATTGCTGTGACTTTCTGGCAGGTGCAGATTACAAAAATAAATGTTAAATTTTGAGTTCTCTTAGTCTGGGAAATAAATCAGAGAAATGATAAGAATCATGTAATCTGAAGTGACTCAGCAGTAATGTGCATTATCAATTTAAGGTCTATCTCAGAAAATAAGTATAGCATTTTGTGTTTGTGTCTGAACCTAAACATGTCAGCTCCCCAACACTTGCTTTGCTCTGCAAGTAGGATCTTAGAACATAGTTTCTCTGAGACAGATAGGAATATAGCCAGATTAGAGTAGATGTTTTCTATATTTATGTGAGACTATCCTACAATATTGTTTTAAATTATTTTCCTGTGATTTCTGAACTCTCTATCATTGTGTTGAATTGATGAGTATTAGTTTGTGTTTTTATTATTTATTATTAAATATATTAAACCTTTTAACCGTGCTGTTTTGTGTAGAGATATATAAGCTCTTAAAGTACTTGTATGTATTTGGTGATACTGTATAAGCCACTCCTAAATAGCCTTCAAGTCTTAGTCACACTTATAAATTGGATAATAATAACATTGCACAGTAGAATTGGACACCCTTTGGTAAGGGCCTTTATAGTAGCCGATAGTAGTGGTTGGTGACTGTCGGTACTACCTTATAGTCTGGGCAGAAGGAGACATAGCTAGTGAACCTGTGCCATCCTTCCCCAGGAGTGCCTGTGTGTTTGTATATAAATCAAATCTCAAAGTGTATGTCAGCTACTTGGGCAGGGACATGAAGCACTGGTTGGACAGAGAGGGTGCTGGAGGTTTTAGCTTGACCACTCTGCGGAGATCTCAACCCTATAACTGTGCCAGTGGGGAGTCTTATTGGGGATCTGGAGAGAAAGGGAGAAACCAGCCCCAGACTGACTATGATCTCTGTGTGCTCTTAAGGGAAATTATACTTTACTGTGTGTGTACTTGTTATCTTCCCAATGTGGATGCCCCTCACTGGTGCTAGTGGTGATTATTGAGGCTGCATGATTATTGGACCAGTGCACGGGGATCAGAAGCACATCTAGCCTTCTCACCTGTACTGTCAAGCTGTTGAACTGGTAAACATGAGTCAACTGGACTATGATCAGGCTACTGTGCCTTTATGGTACTGACATAGGCCAATTCTTGAAAATCTTTGGCAAAATCTCAAGATGCAATGACAGAGTAGCTTTCATGTTGTACAGGTGCCTAAATCCTTAAAAAAAATCTTAGTACAATTTTTGCTTGTCTTCTTCATTTCACTTAGGCTCATTACCAACCTGCCCCAATACTCTGACATGTTTAATTCATTGTAATTTTTTGCTTAGAGTTTCTCTCAAAGAAAAGTCACACTTCTTTGTCTGCAGTTAGGGACAACTGCTCTGTTTTTCGAAGTGCCACAGTAGTGGTCTGACCCTACACTGCTGTACTCTCTTTAGTACAAGTCTTTACTCTTGGTTTATTTGGAAAGATGTCTTGAAACATTTCCTCTAATGATGACCTTTGTATTGATAACTGCTGCAGTAGGCTTAGCTATATGGATTATATCCTGCCACGGATATAACAGCCGGCTAGTTTCCAAAGCTTCAAGACACTGTCTATACACCCAAACTATCAAGCACCTCAAGGTGAGCTGACCAAAAGACAATTTTGGGTGGAAAGTCCTTCAGAGCTTTCTTGATGCTGTACAGTATGCTCCAATGAGGCTTTCTAGGATCGACTTTCGGCTTGTGCTTTCCTTTGCTTGGCAGATAAGTTCCCTTTGGGAGATAAAACTTCAATTTTCCAATATTTACTGATGTTTAATCAGGAAAGTTATTTTAATGCTAGAAATGTTGTGTTTTAATGGACTGTGTCATGACTTTTAAACAGAGTTACTGTTTTCTTCTGTCAATTTTAAAGTAGTATAAACCAACTGATAATATTTTCTGTGGAGAAATTGTTTAATTTTCCATTGTGCTTTCTGTCAAAAAAGTAACTTCTGTGGTTTAGTAGTTTTATGGTATTTCCTGCTTGTCTTCCCCAGGAAAGAGGCACTATTTTCTGCTTGACCATGAAACACATTGTTGGTCCCATGTTCAGTCCTTCTTCCAGCCAAAAAAAAAAAAAAAGCTAAGCAAACAGGCTAGCGATTTGCCTCAGCTGCAGGTGGGTGGCTCTGCTGTGGCCATTTGTTATACCTTAGACTACTCCTATTTTACCTTGAATCCCTTTGGTATAGCACCTACAAGCCTCTATGGACCCCGCAGCTGTTGGAGTCCTCATAGTGGGCAAGGCACTGCTCTTGTCAGTCCTGGGAGATGGAACAGGGAAGGTTTCCCTGTTATGTCAGAATGTCCGTCCCTGGGGAAACAGCGGTTGGTGTTAGTAACACAGCTGACCCCATTTTTCCTGTGAAAAAGAAACAAAAAAACATGCATCTTCTCCCTCTCAAGTTTTTTGGAGAGGAGTAGTTTATTGGTGCTGGTTCGGAGGGGGGTGGGGGTTTGGCTGTTGATCCTTCCAGTAGAGTAGTGCCTGGTTAAAAAAAAAAAAAAAAAAAAAAAAAAAAAAAGCCTCTTTTCCTGAAGAGACTCAAGATTCTGAATTCAAACAGGAAGATGCAGGGACACATTCAGAGCTTTAATCCTAAGAGTTCTGATTTATACTCAGGAAAGCTCTGTTTATGATTCTTAATGTGGGGGGGGGGGTCTCTTTCTCTTAGGCTATTTCTGGGCAGTGTTCTGTTTTCAGTGAGAACACTGAGGTTTCTCAGTCCCTCAAAGTACTATAAGTTGTTATGAAAGGATTTCCAGAACCTATACCCATTCCTCCTGTTCTGTCTGCTTTAGAGGATGTGTGTCTTACTGAATGCCGTTTTTCTGATAGTCTGCCAGCTGACCCTAAAAAGGTAGATAGGATGTATAAAGTCCCTCAGTCTTTTAAATTTTAATGCACTATTTCCAAATCTGACCCAGCAGCTCTAGCCTTAGTTGACTCCACTGTTGCTTAGAGGTGGCAAGGAGAATCCAAAAAGAACTCTCAAACCTCCTAAAACCGAAGACAGTCCAACAAGTCTGAATGACTATTCAAGAGACTGTGACCCCCTCCTGTCCTGCCCCCCTTCTCTGGTCTTCCAGAACAGTTTGAATCTCAAGTTTTTCTCTTTGGTGACAGATTCTTTCAGAGAAATAGGTTCTGAAAATCATTCAACAGGGTTACAGATTGCAGTAGGAGGAAAATCCCTCCATTCCAGGGCTGTCATTTCTCATCCTGCACATCAGACTGTACTTCTTCTTGTTCATCACATGCTGACCCAAGGAGTGATAGAACCAGTTCTTCCTTCCCAGGTGGGAAAGTGGTTTTATTTAAGGATGTTCCTAGTACCAAAGAAAGAAAATGTTTGGAGATCCGGTCTGGATCTTTCTTTATTTCTATCCTATACCCATTACCTCTTCTTCCTTTTTCAAGTTCCTTCATAACACTATACTTAAAAGATGCTTATCACACTTCTAATCATCCAGACTTCAGAAGTTTCTTAAGGTTTTGTGTGTTTGGCACACATTCATTTCTTTGCCTTACCCTCTGGATTATCCACTGCACCAAGAGTGTTCAGAAAGTGTCTAGCTCCAATTATATTTCATTGCAGGCTACAGGTATCCAAATTTTCCATATTAAGACAACTTGCTTATGTTTGCAGAGTCTTTTTCAAAATGTCAGCAGTTTGTCTTGGGTGATAAATTTCTTGCACAAGATGGGATTACAAGAGAAGATTCAAAAGTCTTTCTTGACTCCCTCACACAGGATTGTATTCCTGGGATATCGGCTAGACACCTCCATTCAAAGAGCTTTTCTTTCACAGGAAAAACATGCATCTTTATCTTGACCTGTTTCTAAGGTTTTCCACTCAGACTTCTGTCACCTTGTGGGGAATACCTCAGAATTTTGCATCTTATGGCATGTATAACTCTCGTGATACCTTTGGCAAGACTTCACATGAGAAAGATACAGTGGTATCCAGAATCTGTTTGGTCCCAGCATCAGCACCCAGATCCCAAGTACTGGGGTTTGTCAAAAGAGATTTTTTTTGGTGGTGATAATATGTTTCCTTAAATCCAGGTTTCACCTTCTCCATCCCTGCTCCAAAGCAGTCAGTCATCAGACACTGCAGACTTTGCTTGAGGAGGAATTTTGGAAGGCATAAAAGTACAGGGGGGTGTGGACACCAAATACATGTTCAAGGGAATGCTTGCCCTGATCAAAGTACTCAACTCTCTGAACCGTCTTTGGTCCCAGGGACCTCTTCAAGTAGTTACAGACAATGCCATACGTATGTGGTGCATCAGCAAGTAAGGGAGGAACCAGGTCACATCCCTTTTGCAGACTAGCCATGTTAGCTTGGGATATAGATTCCCAGCACAGTCTCACTCTATAGACATCCAACATTCCGTCAGATTAAAATTGTGTGGCAGACAGGCTGATCAGGACCAGAGTAGACTCTCACAGATGGAAACTAGATTGAGGGGGTCTTTTACAATTAGATGCATCTGTGAGGAATTCCTCAAGTAGACCTCTGCCTCCTCTCTCAACAATCAAATGGAAAAATTCTGTTTTAGAACCCCATGCAAGGCGGCCTGGAAGACAGATGCCTTTTTCTTTTCTTTGGACAGGAATGTTCCTGTATGCCTTTCCATTTTTTCCACTAATGTCCGGGGTACTTAAGATTCAGAAATAATCCCTCAACATCATTATGGTAACTCCCTTCTGGCCCAGGCAACCGTGGTTTTCCCTTTTAGAAATGGGCAGGGTCAAGTACCACAAGCTTCCTCACAGAATGGATCTACTCACACAACAACATGGTTGATGTCCTCCCATGTTACTGTTGCAGTATTCTTCACCTGAGTGGTCTCCAGCCAAGGATAGCCCAACATCCAGCCAGTATACCAAAGCCTTTAGCTTTTACAGGCACCATACTTCACAAGTACGCTCCCTGCACAAGACATAAGGAATAAAAGTGATGTATGAAAGCAAACACTCAGTTTCTTTACTGCCATTTCGAACATTGGTCTGAATGCCCTTCTACTATGCTAGTTACCAAGCTGTTTTCAGATAAGAGCCCCATTGGGGTTTCTTCTCTTCCTTTTCTAATTCTTGTTTGGTATTGTGTTTGTCATCCAGAAAAGGAAAATATCAGTGTGGGAGGTGAATTTCTGATAAAGACTGTCACAGCTGGTGTCTTTTTTGCTTGGGTACTTCCCACGACCATACGTAGTACTGTCTGCCAGGAGTTTGTGCCCAAGACCCTCCATAGTCATCTGTCCTTTTTGTTCATATATCTCGAGAATCAATGACTAGCTCAGGGTGTTATGGCAGACCCCTTCCTTTCTGAGGGTCAGCCATCTGCTAATAAGAAGGCCATAAATGTTAGGCCTGATTCGGTTGCTGTCCAGCCTCCACCGGACATCTCTCTAGAGGCTAGTGAGCTCTGTAGACCATCTGGTGCTTGCTTTGGATTCCACCCCCACAACACCATTGGAGGCCAGCATGGACTGGATTTCTCTCACATCCTCGGCGGCTTTTCAGACATCTGCACCTGACATTAAGGAGGCACCTCGGCTGATTTATATCTGAGGGACTGGGGGGGGGGGGATTCCTCAGATTTTGGTAAGGGAGGAAGTCCTTGCCATCGCTACTGAGTCTTGTCAAGTGTCTGAACCTCTGAGGGTTTTTTTGGGCTGATATCCCACAGAAAAAGAAACAGAAGACTAAGCATATTTCTTCTGTTAAGGATTCCCAGCATGGATTGCAGGTTTTCACTCTGGGTTTATTTAATGCTGTGATGCCTTGAAGCCTCCTCCAGGGGTGCTTGTTCCTGTCCCCCAACCTGATCTTCTACTCCTGTTAAGAGGCCTGGGAACTGGATTTGGATTTTTGGGGAAGAATCTCAGGCCTATTCTTCCCAACCCCCCCCCCCCCTTCCCGGACTACAGTTCGGAGGAAGAGGATTCCTTGAGTCCAGACTCCCCCTTGGAACAGTTAACCTGCAGGGATACTACTGCCTGTATGATGGACTATTTCAAGTGGGACTGTTCGCAGGTCTCTGACATTCAAAAGAGATGCTATATTAGCTCCTACAGATAGAGCCTCCTAAACCATCAGCTGTCCCTCCTGTTCTGGCTACCCTTTTGGATACTATTTCTGCAGCCTCTATAGTTCCTGACTCGCAGCCACCTGTGCCAAAGAAATCTGATAGGTTCTGTAAGGTGGCTGAGGACTTCAAATTTCTTTAAGTGCCCTTCTGCTAATCCTTCAGTGGTGTTAGTTTCTTCTAACAAGCCCTCCAAGCTGTTGCCATCTACTAAGTTCCTTCTGATAAGGTTAGCAGAGCTATAGAAAGGCTGGGCAAGAAGTGTTATACTGCTGGCACCTTGTTCTTTAGGGCCATTAACTACCAGACCCATATGGCCAGGTATGTTTTAGCCCTCCTTTACTAGGTTTCTAAGGTAGTATCTAACCTTTCTGATTCTGGAGAGAAGGTTCCACTTCTCAATTTTCCCATCATTCTGTAAAATGTAGCTATGATGCAGCTGCTGCCTTTGGCTCAGTGATGAGACATTATTCCTAACTCTGTCTTCAGGCTTTGCTTGATATCAAGGCCAAATTTGTGGATGTACCTTTAGATAACGAGTCTTTTTTGAACTGCTACTGCTGCTGACTTAAGTCTCTCCAGGATAAGGGTAAGGCCTTGCTGGAACTTAAGCATACCTTTAACTCCCCTATTCCCAAGTTTGAGGAACTGTCCTACCCCAAGGTAAGAAGGGCTCTAGGCATGTTCTTGCTAAGTCTACTCAGACTGCTTCCTCCCAAAAACCTTCCTTTCAGGATAAGCCTGGTTCTGTTTGATGTTTGGCATTCACTTCCCATTGGTCAGGTCCCCTTGTCTCTTCCATATTGAGATCAGATTACCTCAGATTCTTGGGACCTGTTGATTATCTATCAGGGATATTTCATGGTTTGTAAATCCCTTCCTTCCTCTTCAGGCATTCTTCAATATCCTAAAGAACAGCTTCCTCATTTTCCAGGGGTTCTGCAATGTCTGTTTGATCAGGGCACTATTCAGCTTGTTCCTCCCATGCAGGTAGGGAAGGCGTTTGACACCAGAAAGTTGTTTTTTGTCCCCTGGAAGGAGGGTATCTGGATGCCAATTCTGGGTCTTTTCCTGCTCAACACCTTCCTCAAGCTCCCTTCTGTTTGGATGTTGTCCCTTCAGATCTCATTTCCTCTTTTTCTTCTCCATGCCTTTTTGGTGCCTCTGGATCTCAAGGATACATACCTCCACATCCCCTTTCATCCTCTATTCAGAAAATTCTTGCATTTTCAGTTTTCTGCTTTGCCTTTTGGCCTTTCTATTGCCCCAAGGGTATTCATCAAATGCCTTGCTCCTGTCAATGCTTTTGCCGGTTTCAAAGTGTACAGATTTTTCCCTATCTAGATATTCTGCTTATTCAAACTACTACTCTGGACAGTCTGTTGCAGGATCTCCAGTTTATCACTGGTCTTTTACACAGTCTGGGTTCACCATAAACCTGAAGAAATCAGTTCTGATGCCTTCCCAGGATCCTGTTTTCCTTGTATGCTGGCTTCAGTCCATTCCCTTCTCTTCCTGCCCCCAATGTTCTGTTCCTAACAGCCTTTTTCCAGTCTTCTTTCTCTGACTTCTGTCATAGCCAGGGAATTCCTCAGTGTTCTAGGATTTATGGACACCACCATTCCCATGCTCCCTCTCAAAAGGCTGCATATGAGGAAATTTCAGTGGTACCTCATATTGGTGTGGCTCCAATATTGCCACCTCATGGAGTTTCTTGTTCTTTTTCTTAAGCTCAAGCTTCAGTGTTGGATTCATCCACACACTCACAATCCAGAGCTTCCTTTTCAGGCTGTAGTTCCCACTTAAGAGATTTTCAAGGATATCTCAGACATGGGGCTTCTTGCGGCTCCCTAAAGGTTCAGGGGCCCTGGCCTCCTGATCATAAGTTTGATCATATAAACATAAGAGATGAGGATTTGCTTTTGGCTCTGCAAGCTTTTCATTCCCTCTTTCATCCAAGACCCCTCAATGTCTTCACAGACAAAACCACAGTGATGTGATATGTCATCAAGCAGTGGGGCACGAGGTCTTATCTCCTTTACCGACTAGCTCTTCAGGTCTAAGATCTAGCTGTCCAGTATCAAGTGAGACTTCAGGTGGTTTGCATTCCCTCAGTGCACAATCTCATGGCAGACTCTGAACAGGTCCAGAACACAAACTCACAAATGGATGCTTCACAGAGATGTGTTTCTGGACATTGTCCTTTGGTGCAGTACTCCTCAGATAGATCTTTTCACCTCCCTTCTGAACAGACAAATTCCTCTATTCTGTTTGAGTCCCAAGTCCTCTGACTTGCAAAGTGGATGCTCTGTTTTTTCCTTGGAAGGGAATGTTTCTGTACAGCTCTCCCCTTTCTCTGCTACCATGAGTTTCTGCACAAGATCAGTCAGGACTCTCGTAAAATCTTGCTAGTGTATCCCTTTTGGCCCCGACAGCATTGAGTCTTCCTTTTCACTTGGCCAAGGGCAGTTACCACAAGTTACCTCACCAGGCGGATCTTCTCGTGCAAGAAAATGGATCTTTTGTCTATCCTCACCTGTGCACTCATCCGTTGACATTGTAGTTGATATGGTTTTGATCCCTTTTATGCACCTCTTTTTGAGGATGTGCTCTGGGTTTTGCAGGAGGCCAGGAAACTCACTACCAGAAAATCCTGTATGACCAAATAGAAGAGATTTTCTGTCTTGTACCTCTGTTTCCATTAGGTTCCTCTGGTTCTATCTTATTTGTGTGATCTGCTCCATGCTGGGTTGGCATATTCTTCTGTTAAAACTCACCTGCCAGCAATTTCTGCTAGTCTGTTCTTGATTCCTACTCTGGCCTCTAGGTTTGAGGTCAAATCATTTCCTAAAGGCATCCTTAATATCAAGCCTCCCAGGAAGCCTATTGCACCTACCTTGGGACCTGGATTTGTACTTGAAAAGCTGACCCCAGGCTCCTTTTGAGCCTGCTTCTTCAGTTTCCCTTCAACATTGTACTTGGAGGGCTGTTCTTTTTGGCTGTTATTTCTGACAAGAGTGTGTCTGAATAACTGGTTGTCATGGCTATTCCTCCATTTTTTTAGTTTTCATAGAAACATGGTGTCTGTCCATACTAATCCTCCTTTTATACCCGAGGTGTTTAATGAGTTGTCCCTTAATCAGTCTATTCATCTTCCTTTTTTCATTCTCTGCAGTCTGCCAGTGAGAAGGTTCTTCAAGTATTGGATTTGCATACTCCGCTCAGATATTATTTAGATAAAACTGAAGTTATTCATAAATCTAAACTTCTTTTGTTTCTTTTTATCCCAGGAGTTTGGGTGTTTTTAAGCAAAATCATCTCGTCCTGGATTTCTAAGGCCATTTCTTTCTGTTGTTCTTTTATTTGCAAATGTCTTTCCTCATCTGTAAAGACTCATTATACCAGGGTGGTTGCCTCCTCTGGTGCCCTTTTTTAAGGGTTTGCATACCAGTTTCATCTTTAAGGCTGCTACTTTATCCTCTGTTCATACTTTCACCAAACATTATAAGTTGGATGTTATTTCCAGGACCAAAGCAGGCTTTACCAGGGCTATTCTGCATGGCTTGGTGGAGGGTTTCCTCTGTGCCTTCCTCCTCCTGGGCTTTAAAGGCTTTCTCTTAAACTCTCCCTTGGGTGAAGAATACTGCAACAGTGATATGGAAGGACGTAGTACAGTTATGTAAAATCTTGCCATAACAGTAGATGTCTTTCTCTTCACTGTTACAGTATTCAGT
Organism: Protopterus annectens; assembly: GCF_019279795.1. Lineage (NCBI taxonomy): Eukaryota > Metazoa > Chordata > Ceratodontiformes > Protopteridae > Protopterus > Protopterus annectens. The sequence continues at coordinate 1,923,521,780 of NC_056737.1, read as the reverse complement.
CCCTCTGGCCTGAATCTTGCCCTGTGCTCCGGTTGCCATTCTGGCTGATGGGCCCTTCTCCCTTTTTCCTTCTTAATGCACACGTTCCTCTTTGCCCCTGAGAGTATTCCGTTCCTCCTGGGGCTTTTTCATTTCTGAGTGTTTGCATTCATACATCACTTTTATGCCCTACATCTTGCTTGGGGAGCATGTGTGATACATACGGTACATATAAGAGTTAAAAGCTTTGGTACACTGACTGAACATTGGGCTGTCCTTGACAGGAGATCCCTTAGGTGAAGAATACTGTCACAGTGAAGATGAGGACATATACTATTATGTTAAGATTTTTCCATAACTGTAGTTTTGATACACCACAACATCAGTGATTGACTGCCTCAGTGATAGGGTCTTAATTCCTTTTAGGCACCTGTTTTCTGAGGCCACACATCAGGTACTAATGGAGGCAAGAAAGCTTAATACTAGAAAATCATATATTAGCAAATGGAAAAGGTTTACTGATTAGTGCCAGCAACATAACCAGCACCCATTCAAGGCAAATTGTTTATCTGGTTTTACAGTATTTATGCAAATTACTATCCTATGGACCTTTCTTATTCCTCTGTCAAGGTTCATTTATCGGCCACTTCAGCACGTCTGCCCATGAAGCCTCCTCTTTCAAGACAGTCTCTTGTCAAAATGTTCTTGAAAGGGGGTGTTGCATAAGAGTTCTTCAAGTAAATTGGTAGCCCCTCCTTGGTATCTTAATTTTTTCTTAGAGAAGCTACAACTTGCTCTGTTTGAGCTAGCTAATCTAGCTGACTTGAGGTTTTTCACATGGAAAACAGTTGTACTAATTGCTCTGACCTCTGCAAAAAGAGTATTTGAGTTACAAGCTGTTATGGTGAGTTAACCCTACCTCATTTTTGATAGAGACAGGGTTTATTTGAGAACTAATCCTTCTCTTATGTCTAAAGTGGTATCAAAGTTTACTTTAAGCCAAACTATTCATCTCTGTTTTCTTTCCTGAACCTTGAAATGAGGAAGAAAGGGTATTCCATACCTTGGATATGCGCAGACAACTCCAGTACTATCCTGACAGAACTAAATCTTTCAGACGTTGGATCAGTTCTTCATTTCTTGCCAAGTTAAGAAGCAGGGACAACCTATGTCAAAACAAACTCTTTCCAAATGGTTGTCTAAGGCTATTATCTTTTGTGTTATTCATAGGTTCATAGGTTCATACTAGGCTATCTGCCCTAGGGCATTTATAAGCCTAGCCAGAGTATGTTTGGCTTTCGCCACCCATTTTAAATTAATTTTGCTATGACCTTTTTCGAGGTTAGTATACTGTGCCTCTGTCTAACAGTGACACAGAAGTGATACCCGGGGTAAACCTACGATCTCCCATCCACTCATCAAGATTCCTCTTGAAGAGAGTCAATGAGGGACTCTGCCTAACCTGGACTGGGATTTTATTCCAGAGTGAAGGGAGCCTCTGGGTTATGAATCTGTCCCTCCAGCATGTCCTATTTATTTCAATGCTGAGGTTCAAGTCTCTCGTGCATGTAGCTCGATGGGATTTGGATTTTTTGAGGTGCAGCATGTCCCTTAATTCTGGGTTGGACATGGCTTTATATGTCAGGCACAGGTCGCCTCTGAGCAGGCGGTATGCCATAGAGTAGAGCTGGAGTTTCTTTAACCGGGCAGCATATGGCATCTGTTTGAGCCCTTTGATCCTCTTGGTGAGGTACTTTTGGTGTCTTTCCAGTTGCTGCGGGTGTTTGGTAAGGTACATCCCAAAAGGGGCATTGTACTCGATTATGGGCCTGATGAGTAAAGAGGCACGATGACCTCCCCTAATGTAGATGTGAATCCCTTCATGATTAGGTGGGCTATGTAAAATGTTTTTCTAACCACTTTAGCCACGTGGTTGTCAAATGAGAGATTGCTAAAAATCAAAAGAAAAACGAGTTGAATGGTAGGAGAAAGCTGAAATAAGCAAATACGAAAAACGTAATGCTAAAGCAACTAAAAACTTTAATATGGTAAGTGCTTTCAGTGGTATAAATATCTTAGTTCTTACAGTGAATTCATGTCATTATCACATATTATACATTTTCAGTTTTGTCCTAGTAGCTTTTTAAAATGTGATTTTTCAGTATAACATTTACACATGTTATACATATATATTTAATGTTATTTATAAATTGAGTATTATGTACTTAACATTGTAACATTTTTGAGCAGGTTTCATACTGTTTAAATATTGTACTTTTATCTGGTTTTATTTTTATTGGTTGATTGAATGACTAATTGATAATTAACTACAAGCTATATAAGCATCAGTTTTATGTTCTGGGTCTGAAGAAGGTAGAATATTTTTACCACTGAAAGCGCTTACCATATTAAAGTTTTTAGTTGCTTTAGCATTATGTTTTTCGTATTTGCTTATTTCAGCTTTCTCCTACCATTCAACTCGTTTTTCTTTTGATTTTTATTAGTTTTTCGGTTTTCTTGGTTTTTTAAATGAGAGATTGCTTTCAACTTGGGTCCCCAGGTCCCTAATTACTTCTGTACTTAATGGATTACCACCTATGTGGTAATTTGTGGGCACTTTGTTTTTGCCAAAGGGGATGACTATACACTTTTTGGCGTTTAGTTTGAGGCCATGGCTCTGGCACCAGTTGTCTGTTTCTGTGAGGCCCTTTTGGAGGATGCTTGTGTCGGCTGGAGAGTCGATTATGGCGCCCAGTTTGCAGTCATCTGCGAACTTGGTCAGCCACAGTCCTCCTGTGTTGGCCTGTACCTCCGAGAAATATATACCGAACAAGAGAGGTCCCAGGACTGAGCCTTGTGGGATGCCACTTGTAACTGGTTTGGAGTCTGACATGGCTCCAGCAATTCTAACCATGTGGATTCTGTCCTTGAGCCAGTTTGCAACCCATCTAGTGACATACGAGTTTATATTTAAGCTGGTGAGCTTATCTATAATGCCCGAGTGGGGGTATTGTATCGAAGGCTTTTGCGAGGTCCAGGTAGGCTGTGTGGACCACCTTCCCTTCGTCAATGGCCTTGGTGACTGTTTCAAAGAAGTCGACCAGGTTTAAGAGGCAGGATCTGCCCTTAACAAAGCCAAACTGGGTAGGATCCAGTGTCTGTAGGTCCCCAATATCTTTATTTATGAGGTCCATGATGATCCTTTCCATAGCTTTGCAGACCAAGCTAGCTTGGCTTATGGGGCGATAGTTTCCAGGGTCCGTTGAGGCACCACCTTTGTCGAGAGGGACCACTGATGCTGTATGCCACTCTTTGGGTACATATCCTGTAGTAAGGCTGAGATTGAACAGTAGTTTTATGTTTGGGTTTAGTTCTTGTTGAAGTTCATGTAGGACGCAGCCCGGGACACCGTCTGGTCCCATTGTTGCTGTGTTTTTTGCTTTGGAGAGGGTGGCTCTTACCTGAGCATCTGAGATGTCAGGGGGGCAGCACTCTGCTGTGATAGATATTTGCCCTTTTGGTGGGGAGGAGGGGGAGAAGCTTGCGCTGAACCTGCCAGCTAGGATGTTGGCAATGTCTGTGGGTTCGGTGTATTTTTTTGTCATTTTGGACTAATTCTGAGCATATCTGGGAATTCCCACCCAGGCTCCTAACATAACTAAAGAAAGCCTTGTGATTATCCTTAGTGTCCTGTGCAATTTTTCTCTCGAAGCTGGCCTTAGATGATTTTATGAGTGCCCTTAGTTTTTTGCTAATACTGATCAGAGATGCCTTCCCTTTTTGGGATTTTGCTCTATCATGTAGTAGCTTCCTCCTTCTATTGTATAGTTTGTTTATGGCTGGGGTCCACCAGACAGGACGCCTGCCTTTGGAGGATTGGGTCTTGGTTTTATTTGGGATTGCATGATCCATGCATTCCTGAAGGTGTTCATAGAATGCATTTATAGCGGTCTGGGCCGTATTTTCCACAGGCTCTGGGGCTTTGAAGGATTCCACCTCGGTTTTGAGGAGTGTGAAATTTGCTTTAGAGAAGTTTTTCACTGTGGTTTTCTGGGCAGGGGGGTGGGGTCGGGATGTGAATATCCAGTGAGATCAGTTTATGGTCTGATCTTACCAGTGAGGAATACACTTCTGGTCTGGAGCATAGAGTCTCCATGTTGATGATGATCAGGTCCAGTATGTTTTCCCCTCTTGTGGGAGCGGTCACCATGACCAATTCTTTTCTAGGCAGGGTCAAGGCCTATTGTACCATGGCCTTGGCTTCATCTATGGCGTTTTGGAAAGGATTGGATTCTAGAAGTATTCTAGAAGCACTGCTTTGTCCACTGCAAGCACTATAAGCTTGATTCCTTCTCTAGATCTAGATCAAGTTTTGATAGAGCCATTCTCCGGCAGCTGCTGGAGCCTTCTCTTTATTCCTCTTGAATATAGTTGGGTATGGCAATCTACCCATATAGCTAAGGCTACTGCAGCAGTGATCAATATGGAGAACATAGTACAGTTGTGTAAGTTGAACTTACCGTAACAGTAGATGTTCAAATGATCACTATTGTAGTAGCCACTCCCTACCTCCCTCTATTCCCCCTTGTTTGTTGGTGTTTTTTATGGCAGGGTGTGGACACTTATTTATTTATTTTTTTTGTTATTCCTTGGACTGCCTTTTAGTGCTCAGCCTCCCTCTCTCTGCAGGCAGGAAAGCTGTGAAGGGCTTTGTGCCCAAACCTGTCAGCTCATCTTGAGCTGCTTGACATCTTGGGCACATTGAAGGTACTCTGAAGCTTTCAAAGCTGGCTGTTATATCCTTGGCAGGATGTAACCTGTATAACTGAGGCTGTTGTAGCAGTGTTCATTTGAACATCTATTATAGTAAGTTCAACTTTCACAACTGTACTTTATTGATAAACAGCACACCTGTGTGTATTTCTGTGCTATGTGCATTATTACCCCCCTTTGAGTGCCTGAAAAATTATCATTTTATATGTTTTGTCACCTTGTTAGTAAAACAAATTTCTTAAGCTGCCACATAGTTTATATTCTTACCAGAAAGTACTTCATAAGAGGCATTTCTCATGTACTTTGACATGCTCTTTTAATTTTTCTCCGTTTGGTGCAGTAAAGCATTTTGACTCTTTGAAATGTCATTCCTGTGCTACAGAAGTACAGCTTCCATTTTGGCTTAAGGTATGCTTTTTATTTGTATGGATTTACATGACAGGTCATGCTCCTATGATTGTTATTTGGCAGTCTCCATACTGAGGGTGGTTTTAAAAAGTTATTGAGATGTTCTGTTGCCTCAAATAATGTTCTTTTGCAAGCTTCACTATAGAAGTAGGACACAAATATCTGTTATGAAGAACTTCCAAGTCAGATGCAAATGTGTAATTCGCTACACATATTGCTTTACGGTAAGTGAAATAAAATGCCTTCAAGTCTGGGTTTATTCTTTGTTCATGTTTTCTACCAGAGTAGTTTACTGATCTGTACTGAACCTGTATTAGCCACAACCAACAAGTGAAGAGAGAGAGAAGATACAACTGCAATAAAAGAACCAAGTCAGTTTTATAAAAACAGTTTTTTCAGGTGTGAAGTGCAGTATAACAAAGAAAGGCTTAAGGTATTGGGCAGAGAGTGGGACAGCTATTGGCTCTAGATGATGGGAACTGTTGATGTGACACCCTGACTTCACATGCAAAAATGGCAAAAACAGTATTATGGATGTATTACAGTAAATCATGCTGTAGAACTGAAATAAAACAAAGTGTAAACTGCAAAATATCTCTCAATGGTTTGTACATTTTGGTTGAAGGTTTTATTTTCTTGACTTCCAGAGCTAGAATTTCTCTGTATGTCTTTATGCTGGTTGTGCCATCAAGCTCAGCAAAGTAGCCGTGTATGTATGTGTGTGTATCAGTCATGTCATTTTGTCATTGGGCGGCGCAGTGGTGCAGTGGTTAATGCTGTCGCCTCATAGCAAGAGGTTCTCTGGTTCAATTCTCGGCTGGGGTGCCTTCTGTGTGGAGTTTGCATGTTCTCCCTGCGTTCGCGTGGGTTTTCTCCGGGTACTCCGGTTTCCTCCCACATTCTAAAGACATGCATCTGGAGCATTTCTCCCCGGGCCTCCGCTGAAAACACGATCTGTGGAACCTAGTCGGACTTTCCCGGTCAACAAATGTTAAATAAAAAATAAAATAAATAAAATTTCACAAAAAGAAAAATAAATCATTGCACTTGTAGCATGCTGACCAATTCTCTGCAGTGCATTGGAATTTCTAAGTACTGCGTTGCATTTCTCAAATAATTTAAACTATCAGTGACAATTTTCTTTGCTGTAATCTCTTGAAAAAGAGGCAATTTGACAAGACATTGTACCTTTTCACACAGCATTCTAACTTTCACAAGCATTTCACACACACTGTTATGCAGGAATGCTGCAAAGTACAGAAGATTCAAGCTGAATACACAACTGTGTGTGTCAAGCAGTGAATTTCCTGTGGAGAGGCTTTTATCCTGTTCACTTTTTTTGCCTATGTTATGTGACATGCCCACGGTCTTGCTCAAGTCTTCCTCATTCCCTTGAGGATTTAAAGAAAGATGCGTGTTACCAGAGATGTCTGAAGACATTGAGCATTTGTAACTTAGTTCTTGTTCTCTCTTGCTTTTATAGCAGATGTCCTCCAGACTGCTTCTCATAGTACAATCTTTTCCCCATTTTCTTATTAGTAGTACTGAGGAAGTCTAACCTATTAAAAGCCTGTTTTTCATGTAGGATGAGCTGTTTTTAATGGTTCTTTCTTAAACTAGTTAAATATACAAGTGACATAGCTTATAAGGGCTATTTCAGTTCATAACCCATTGCAAACAGTTTCATTTTGCCTCCAGTGGGTCCCTCTGTGGGGTCACACAGTTTTCTCTTATGCTCATTCCATCTTAACATATGTCTTTTGGTTTACATAGTTTTTTTTATTATCATTTGTTTTCTTTGTCTCACTTGGCAGAACCGAAATAAGAGGGAGACGATTTGTTGTTAAATTGACTCATGTTGTGGCCTGTGCAGTTGGTTGCTTTTATTGACTAGGTGTCAGACCCAACCTCTCAGAACATTAGACTTCTGAGTGGACTGTGTGCGTTTTTTGCTGAAAACTTGGAAGTAATAAATGGTAAAGAAGCATGGGAATATAGATAATGGCAGATGCACAATTACTCTCCTTTTTTAAACTCTGACACCCATCCTAAACATCATTTGCTGTGAATGGGTTCAAGATAAATGAACTTGGTTCTTCCTTAATGTTACTATTCAGTGAATACCTTGAATTACCAACACCTTAAAGCCTTTTATGTGTCTCTGTTTAAGGCTAAATATGTGCCCCTGCCACATTCCAGTTACTAAACTGTCTTCAAAATAGTTTAAATGGATTTTGTCTTAGTCTTACAACTGTATGAACTCTTAATAAACTGTTACTCTTCTGTCAGTGTTTTTTGCATCTGCCTGCTAAAAATGCACGTGTACTCTAAGGGTTAGGCAAAGCATTCAGGTGAACAAGAGGTTGCCTCTGAAAGGGGCATAATGAACCTACACCAGCCAAATAAAATGCATCTAATAAAAAGAGACCTTTTTCCCCATATTAATAAAAGACACTGGCAATGTTATGAACAAGTCACCTGTGTTGGCCAGCTATACCAAGAAAAAAAAGAATACAACATAAGACTAAAACAGAAAAAAGACATTTCTCCCGATTGTGCAGATAATGCGGTGAATATTAATAAAAGGTAAATGAAAAGAACACTGTAGCTTCCTGTGCTGTTCCATTAAGAACAGTATTTGCTCCGGCAGGGTTCCAAATTCTGGCTGCTGAATCGAAATTAAGCTGTCCTAGTTAGGTAAGGGGTGCAAACCTACCTGCTGGTATCATTTTGTTGTTAGTGTTCCTGCTCTTATTTTGAGGTTCAGGCTGGAGCAGGATTAGCCTTCATCCTGTTATGGTTTTAAGCAAACTCGTTTCCTTTTTATGTGCATCTTATACAGGCAGTAAGTTTGTGTTATCCCAAGAGTTTCTTTTGTCGTTATTTGATCAGTAAAATTCAGCTGGAAGGAGAATTGCCTAGCAACTGGGGGGGGGGGGGGTACAGTTATGGAATGTGGAATCCACAGATTAAATATTGCAGGTGAAAATTTGTAGTGCAGACATGCTTGGAGTTGTAAAAATTAACCACCACTAATGCCAGAGAGCTTTTCTTAAGTGGCATAGGTATATGAAGTAAGTGTGTGTTGATCAGATATGTCTCATTTTGTTTCATGCATATGATTTTACTTTTTTTTTGTTAATATATATGGTGGGTTACTCACAGGTGCAGGTCATACAGAGTTTGGGTTGCATCCTTCTCGTACTCAGTTAATTGTAATGGGTTTGGTAATTGACGCACACCATCTTTGTCATTGTATCTAAAATGTACGTTACTACTCTGTATATTGAAATGTGTTCATGTGAAGTTTTTCTCCCAAGGCATCCAGTGAAAAGGATTCCTACCCACTCCTGACTAACAAAAATACATTTGAAAGGTTATGCAATGCAAAGTATGTTAACAGGTGACTCTAGGATTTAGTCCTAAGATGATCTTTTAACAGCTAAGGAAGAAACATTAAATTAAGGGGGAAGAAAAAGTATTTTGCAAGTGTTTTGATGATTGATTTGTCAGTGTTTCATTCCAGCCTGTCTTTTGACTTCCACATTAACTGTTTCATAGGGCTGTGTTCACTTTGTAGAGAGAAGAAAGAAGCGAGTTAATGGAGTTTGTTCTATGTTCCTTTGCTTACATAGTTTAAAAGTATCCAGTTTACATTTTGTCTTCTGCAGCCGGGAAAGAGTTAACCAGCTCCTTTCTTTACATCATCTCTCTGTCACACGCCTACTGTAGTTTAACTTCTTGGGCAGTGTCTGACTGGGAGGGGTGGAGCTAACTTCTTGGTTTTATGCTGAATTTCTACTTATTTTCTCCATCTCTTCCTTTGTTGCCACTTTCATTGCTACTGTTAGAAGTTGGGAGAGACTGAAAAATATAAGGGGATATCTTGAAGCAAACCCTGGTTAACAGTTTTTGTGCTGTTGTCTGCAGTTAAACCTGTGTAGCAGGCATGTTACAGAGCCTCATTCACAGACACACTACTAAAGGCTTCCATGCGGAAGCTGTTCAGTGTGAGTGTGTGTGTGCCTGTGTGGAGTAATGCGACCTCTGGACTTCTGGAAGTCTCAAGCCCATGTGTCTTCTCTCCTAGAGCTACTTGTAGCCCTTTTCTGTGTATTATTTGTAAATCCTTCCCATTTTTGAAAATTTTCAGGTTTTCCTGCGGGAAGCTCTGGAGCAGAAGCTGGAGAAAGATCGGGATGAGGAACTGAGGAAGGCTGCTGTACTTATCCAAGCTCGTGTCTTAGGCTACATGGCAAGGTTAGTGCTGCTATGATATTTCATAAAGAGGCTGTTTCCCAGCACAGTTTCCTTACCTCTCTCTTTTAAAGCTTGTATGCGCTTGTACTCTTTAAGGTTAAGATTTTTTTTTTTATTTCACTGCCTATGTGTCAGCCTTATATTCCTGTGAACTTCCCCAGTTTTTAAACTTTTGTGGTGATGCTACATGTGGATAACTTACTAAGCGCTGCAGCAGGTGAACACTTTTGCATATGATTGTTTTTTTTTTCTTCAAGCTGAATTTGTATCATGTTAAATATCAAGACTAAATAAACATTTTACAACAGCCACTTTCCAATTATATAAGGCACTCTGCCATTGACCTGGGGATAACACCGCTGTTTTAAAGGATAATACGTTTACTAAGAGCTGTATGACGTGTGTCAAGGCATTCACTTTATAAGTGACCGGTATTGTTTGCTGTAGTCACTGAATGACTGCCTAGCCTGACACAACATTCCTTCTGAATTTTCCAAGCACTTCTGCAGTTTCAGATTAGCAATTTACACAAGTAAGACCTTAATACTTGTATTTTTTGTGGATAATGGATGAAGAGTCTGTTGTAACTCATGTATTTGCCCAAAATGGTTGCGGCTTGTTCCGTCTATGGGACCTGTACTGAGATGTATTGGTTATCACCAAGTATATATACAGTATGCTTCAACAGGGTGCTGCAAAACTAAGACTGGATATTCTTTTGAGGGTCACCAGTATGGAATTTTATTTTGGATGGGGGAGTGAAGAATTGATTTTGTCATCCTGCATCACTGTACTAGAGAAAATTCCCCTACTGCCTGAGGAGCAAGTCCAGGTGTGCAAAAGCAGAACCTCCTATAATCCATATGTTTCTTAGTTTTCCCATTTGAAATTGGACTCTTAATTATCTCATCATGTAATTAACTAGTCCTTCGATTTAAGAACTTTGTGATAAAGTAGTGTTGTATAGTGGCTGGGTGCTGAACTGCAAAGCTGGGAAACCTTTGTTTGAGTTCCTTTTGTGTAGACATGCATATTGTGTGACTATGAACAATTGATATAACTTCCTTGTGCATTGGGTTTACCTTTTAAAGGGGACTTTATTGTTTGCTGAATCATTTGGTTGCACAAAAACAAACACAAAGCCTTTTTGCAAGACAAAGTACCTGAATTATAAAAGCAAATAACCTGGTACATAAGGTATTCTGATTTTGTGCCAATATATCTCTGCATTTTTTATGAGAGTTTGTCTTCTTTGTTTGACAGCACTGAAATTTCACTGTACGCTACTAGCTTAGCCCCATTTAATTTCTTGTGCATTAGTTTGTTTATTCTGTTATTTCCATCACCAATGTATGTGTTTCCTTTCTGCATGAACATTACTAACCCCTGTTGACTTTTCTGTAGCATGTACATGATCAGCCTGTTCACAGAGAAAGTCTTGCATTCCCTAAGTCACTGCAAATGTTCATTACAAAAATCAGTTTAGTTTTTCACAAATTATGCAAATTCTAGCCATATACAGTTAGCTGCTGAGGAATATTTTTATAAAAGCAATATGACTTACTAGTTTGTGTCCATAAAGTACTCTAAATGTGTTTAAAAAATGTAAAAATTTGAACAAAGCAAAAATATATTTAAGAACAAAAAATTCTGAACTTAACAGTCATAGAAGATGAGAGGTATGTGTTGTACATCAAAATTATACAACTGCTTATTGACCTATGCATGCACATTTATTGCAGCACTAACATGGACTCAAAGCAAACATTTCAGAAAACATGGCACATAACATCCCTTTCTATCTGTCGTAAGCTTGTATTTCTGTGGATTGCTTAGACAGTGTACATGTTAAGACATGTTCTGAAGATTAAGTGGTCACATGATCAATACCACCTTTTACTTGTACCTAAAGAATTCAAAAGCACAGCATGACCCTTTTTTGCTACTGTCCTTGGAGCTCTACAGTTCACCAACTTCACTCAGCACTGTTAGAAGGGGTGAGTAGTTAATTCAGAAAGGAATATTCCTATGAATACTAGGTATGATGCATGCACACATTATGTGCTTACACATACATATAGAGATACACACACACACACACATATGTGTATATATACGTGTGTGTGTGTGTATATGTACACACACACACACACACACACACACAGTGGATATAAAAACTGTACGCACTCCTGTTAAAATGCCAGGTTTTTGTGATATAAAAAAAATGAGACCACAATAAATAATTTCAAAACTATTCCCACCTTTAATGCCACCTATAACCTGTACAATTCAATTGAAAAACAAACAAATCTGTTAGGGAAAAAAACATAAAAAACATACAATAAGCTGGTTGCAGAAGTGTGCACACCCTTAAACTAATACTTTGTTGAAGCACCTTTTGATTTAACTACAACATTCAGTCTTTTTGGGTACACACCTGCCATCAATTAAAGAGACTGATTAACCCCAAATAAAGTTCAGCTGTCCTAATAGGATTTTCTTGGCATTTACTATTTACTCAGTTGCCTGCTACAGCAAAAGTCATGGTTCGCAGAGAGCTTACAAAGCATCAAAGGGATCTCACTGTTGAAAGGTATCAGTCAGGAGAAGGGTACAAAAAATGTCCACAGCATTGGATATACCATGGAACACAGTGAAGACAGTCATCAAAAAGTGCAGAAAATATGGGACAACAGTGACGTTGCAAAGAACTGGCCGTCCCTCCAAAATTTATGAAAAGACGGGATGAAAACCAGTCAGGGAGGCTGCCAAGAGACCTTTAGCAACACTGAAGGAGCTGCAGAAAATTCTGGCAAGTACTGTTTTTTTTTTACTACGTGTGACAACAGTCTCCCATAGTATGTCTGGGCTATGGGGTAGGGTTGCAAGACGAAAGCCTTTTCTTACACAAAAAAACATCCAGGCCAGGAT